>NC_084734.1:76416947-76681947 GCF_033978785.1 Entelurus aequoreus | reverse complement strand
GAATATTCTTCGTCGGAAAAATAGAAGCTAAAAGGAAGAATTAAATTAAAATCTATTTATTATTCTTTACAATAAAATTTTTTTTTTTTACTTGAACATTGATTTAAATTGTCAGGAAAGAAAAGGAAGGAATTTAAAATGTAAAAAGTTATATGTGTTTAAAAATCCTAAAATCATTTTTAAGGTTGTATTTTTTCTCTAAAATTGTCTTTCTAAAAGTTATAAGAAGCAAAGTAAAAAAAATGAATGAATTTATTTAAACAAGTGAAGACCAAGTCTTTAAAATATTTTCTTCGATTTTCAAATTCTATTTGAGTTTTGTCTCTCTTAGAATTAAAAATGTCGGGCAAAGTGAGACCAGCTTGCTAGTAAATAAATAAAATTTAAAAAATAGATGCAGCTCACTGGTAAGTGCTGCTATTTGAGCTATTTTTAGAACAGGCCGGCGGGCTACTCATCTGGTCCTTACGGGCTACCTGGTGCCCGCGGGCACCGTGTTGGTGACCCCTGCTCTATGGTAATATAGATTCACACACAGTTCTTAAACACAGCCACTAACCTGTGACAATACTGAAACTTGTTCGACGATAATGATCTGCTGTGCATAACATGATGTAGGTTAAATTAGAAATGGCCATGCTTAAAGGGGAACTGCATATTTTTTTAAAATTTTGCCTATTGTTCAATTATTATGAAAGACATGACGACGGATGGATTTTTTTTGTGCATTCTAAATATTAAATAAACGTAAATAAAAGTCTGCTTACAGCAGAGCCAAAGGGATCTCCACTATTTTGCCCTTAGAATCGAATAAATACCCATTCAAAAACCGCCAAAAATACTCCATTTATATTTTGTCACTTGAATATTATTAACCAAGTATTAGTGATATTGTTATTATGAGCGCTAACGCAGACACATTATTGATAGCGGCGTTGTGATCACTACCGTGTGTGCCTATGTTTACATCATCGAGTGGTCTGCTGCTTCCTCGCTTCCTTGCTCCCTGTAAGTTTATTCTAGATCAGGGGTCACCAACGCGGTGCCCGCAGGCACCAGGTAGCCCGTAAGGACCAGATGAGTAGCCCGCCGGCCTGTTCTAAAAATAGCTCAAATAGCAGCACTTACCAGTGAGCTGCCTCTATTTTTTAAATTTTATTTATTTACAAGCAAGCTGGTCTCGCTTTGCCCAACATTTTTAACTCTAAGAGAGACAAAACTCAAATAGAATTTGAAAATCCAAGAAAATATATTAAAGACTTGGTCTTCACTTGTTTAAATAAATTCATTAATTTTTTTTACTTTGCTTCTTATAACTTTCAGAAAGACAAATTTAGAGAAAAAATACAACCTTAAAAATGATTTTAGGATTTTTAAACACATATACCTTTTTACCTTTTAAATTCCTTCCTCTTCTTTTCTGACAATTTAAATCAATGTTCAAGTAAATGTATTTTTTTTATTGTAAAGAATAATAAATCAATTGTAATGTAATTCTTCATTTTAGCTTCTGATTTTTCGACAAAGATTATTTGTGAAATATTTCTTCAAACTTATTATGATTAAAATTCAAAACAATTATTCTGGCAAATCTAGAAAATCTGTAGAATCAAATTTAAATCTTATTTCCAAGTCTTTTGAATTTCTTTTAAAATTTTTGTTCTGGAAAATCTAGAAGAAATAATGATTTGTCTTTGTTAGAAATATAGCTTGGTCCAATTTGTTATATATTCTAACAAAGTGTAGATTGGATTTTAACCTATTTAAAACATGTCATCAAAATTCTAAAATTAATCTTAATCAGGAAAAATTACTAATGATGTTCCATAAATTATTTTTTTTAAGTTTTTGTCTTCTTTTTTTCAGGTGAATTTAGAATTTTAAAGATTCGAAATTGAAGATAAACTATTTTTCAAAATTTAATTGTCATTTTTTTCGTGTTTTCTCCTCTTTTAAACCATTCAATTAAGTGTAAATATCATTAATTATTAATACTAACATAGAGTTAAAGGTAAATTGAGCAAATTGGCTATTTCTGGCAATTTATTTAAGTGTGTATCAAAATGGTAGCCCTTCGCATTAATCAGTACCCAAGAAGTAGCTCTTGGTTTCAAAAAGGTTGGTGACCCCTGTTCTAGATCATAAATCACGCATCTCACCTGCACAAAAGAAGTCTGAGTAGGTATTTCGACAAGTTGGTACACTTTGACAGGCATTTAGGACCCCGAAAAATGGCCAGAAAGACACACAAAGACGCTTGGTTCATGAGGATTATGAGTCATTCTTGATATATATGAACATCCCAGCAGTCTGCATCCTAATGACAGCAGACCTTGCACAGTAAGTGATGTTTTACTATGTTTTTTGTCTCTCATCAAGTCTGCAGTGAGTAATAATCAGTGATGAAGAAAAAAAAAAGCTAACGTAATGCATTTTTGAAATGAATGCAATGCGTATGTTTAAAATGAGCAAAATGTGTAAATATTAAATGTTATTAGAAATGTGCATGTTACTACATTACATATATACTTACTTCATTTATATGAAACATTGATGGAGGTGTTTGGTTATTTTCTAAGGGCTTTTTAGGCGGACTAGCACGGCTCCTATAGGCTCCATTGTAAATAGACTTTTGATTTCGCATTTATTTAATATTTACAGTGCAAAAAAAATATGTGATAATAATAATCCATCGTCATGTCTTTCATAATGATTGTAAACAATAGGCAAAATTCCCCCCAAAAGTCCAGTTTCCCTTTAAATACTTAATTTTGGCCCAAAATATGTATACAGTAGTATATAGTATATGTATACTATAATCAAACGCAGAGGAACCATCATGTATTTTTTTTAATAATGTACTTTAAACAACCCTGATAAAGTGAAACCCAGAACATTTGAAGTGTGTAATGGCGAGGGATGTCTGTAAATCCAAAGCGATACACTTGCATTGTATCAGTAAACCAGGGGTGTCCAAACTTTTTCCTCTTAGGGCCGCACATGGAAAAATCAAAGCTAGCAGGGGCCATTTCGATATTTATTTTAAAAACCAATACAATATATGTATAACAAATATACATTTAGGCTTCCACACAGGCTTGATCCCGGGGACCCCAAAGGATTTTGGTCCAAAAAATATAAAAAATGTGTCATTATTCAGTATTATTATTTGTGTTATTATTCAAGTTTTTAAATCTCTAGATCAACATTAGGTCTATCTGTCAATATAAATTTTTTTTAAAGATTTAAATTATATGCTCTTTTTGTCAAAGAAAACCCTTTTTTTTTAATGAAAAAAAACACAAAATATGCAATATTTTCACCCAATAAATTTTTTTAAGTGGGATATTTGAGATTATATAATAATTGGAGCCTTAAAAAGGTCAATAACTCATAATACCATTGATTTTAATTCATTATTATTTTTTGAGCAATGACACTTAAAAACTAATCACACTAAAAGTGTAGGGGATCCAAAAGGGTCCTACTCATTAAAGTGTTAACAAATAAATTATAATTTTTTTTTTTTTACTGTTTACTTTTAACACAATCTCGAGATCTTCAGATCTATCTGTCAATTATAAGTTTTATTGTGTTTATGTTTTTTGTTTGTTCGTTTTAGGCCCTTCTTAAAAAAAAACAGCTCGTTTTTTTACATGGCAAACACAAAATATGCAACATTTTCCCCAAAAAATATCTCAAAATATCTAATGTGACGTAATTGGAGCCTTGAATAGGTCAGTAATTCATAATGACATTGATTTGGATTCATTATTATTTTTTAAAGAAAGAAACAGCCTACATGGCAGCTTTGTGTGATAAGAGTAAACATTGCTACATTTTCTTGTTACATTTCACCTGTTTGCTCTTTAAATACCACTTTTAATGTTTTTTATTTTTTTCAATCGTATTTTTAAAATGTGCCGTGGGGCCGTTAAAAAATGACCTGCGGGCCGCAAATGGCCCCCGGGCCGCACTTTGGACACCCCTGCAGTAAACAAACGTATCTAGATGTTCATTTGGGGGGGGGGGGGGGGGGGGGGAATAAAACAAATATTACAAAAAATGAAGATAATTATTTATTTCTAAATATAGTATAAATAAACAATATATATATATGTATATATATATATATATATATATATATATATATATATATATATATATATATATATATATATATATATATATATATATATATATATATATATATATATATAATATGTATATAATATATATATATTATATATTATTATATATATATAATATAATATATATATAATAATATATAATATAATATATAATAATATAATATAAATAAATAAATAAAATAAATATAATTCTATGTTTAAATGAGCAAATCCAAATCAATTTGTATTGCATTAGCACGGTGGACCAGGGGTTAGTGTGTCTGCCTCACAATACGAAGGTCCTGGGTTCGATCCTGCGCTCGGGATCTTTCTGTGTGGAGTTTGCATGTTCTCCCCGTGACTGCGTGGGTTCCCTCCGGGTACTCCGGCTTCCTCCCACCTCCAAAGACAAGCACCTGGGGATAGGTTGATTGGCAACACTAAATTGGCCCTACTGTGTGAATGTGAGTGTGAATGTTGTCTGTCTATCTGTGTTGGCCCTGCCATGAGGTGGCGACTTGTCCAGGGTGTACCCCGCCTTCCGCCCGAATGTAGCTGAGATAGGCTCCAGCGACCCCCCGCAACCTCGAAAGGGACAAGCGGTAGGAAATGGATGGATGGATGGGCATTTAATAAAAATAAATACATCAATAGTTCATCAATGATCAATAATTAGTTAACATTTGTATAAAATAGACTAAAAACTATAATAGTATAGCAATAAGAGCAACATTACAAATATATAAAACGTATGAAGTAAACACATGTAAAACAATAGGGGTGGTAATGTAAAATAATAAAAATGAAATTATGAAAATAATAACTGTCTGATTGTGGCGGTCCGTTGTGGTGAAGAAGGAGCTGAGCCGGAAGGCAAAGCTCTCAATTTACCAGTCGATCTACGTTCCCATCCTCACCTATGGTCATGAGCTTTGGGTCATGACCGAAAGGACAAGATCACGGGTACAAGCGGCCGAAATGAGTTTCCTCCGCCGGGTGGCGGGGATCTCCCTTAGAGATAGGGTGAGAAGCTCTGTCATCCGGGAGGAGCTCAAAGTAAAGCCGCTGCTCTTCCACATCGAGAAGAGCCAGATGAGGTGGTTCGGGCATCTGGTCAGGATGCCACCAGAACGCCTCCCTAGGGAAGTATTTAGGGCACATCCGACCGGTAAGAGGCCACGGGGAAGACCCAGGACACGTTGGGAAGACTATGTCTCCCGGCTGGCCTGGGAACGCCTCGGGATCTCCCGGGAAGAGCTGGACGAAGTGGCTGGGGAGAGGGAAGTCTGGGCTTCCCTGCTTAGGCTGCTGCCCCCGCGACCCGACCTCGGATAAGTGGAAGAAGATGGATGGATGAATGGATTATGAAAATTCATAAATACACACACAGTACCTTTATTTTAAAAAGTAGACAAAACAATAACCAAAAAAGTAACTATTTAACAAACAAATTCTAATAATTAATGTGAAAATAATAGACTTTTATTTCATTTTGTTTTTGTTCGTTTTGTTAAATAAAAATATATATTTTTTTAGATATTTTCTTCTTGTAACTGAGCTAATCTGATCAATTTCCCTGGGAGATCAATAACAGTCTCTTGTTGGTATAGTACGGGGGTCGGCAACCCAAAATGTTGAAAGAGCCATATTGGACCAAAAATACAAAAACAAATCTGTCTGGAGCCGCAAAAAATTAAAAGCCATATTACATACAGATAGTGTGTCATGAGATATACATTTAATTAAGAAGACTTAAAGGACACTAAATGACCTCAAATATACCTACAAATGAGGCACAATGATGCAATATGTACATACAGCTAGCCTAAATAGCATGTTAGCATCGATTAGCTTGCAGTCATGCAGTGACCAAATATGCCTGATTAGCACTCCGCACAAGTCAATAACATCAACAAAACTCACCTTTGTGCATTCACGCACAACGTTAAAAGTTTGGTGGACAAAATGAGACAGAAAAAGAAGTGGCATAAAACACGTCCTAGAGCAGGGGTCCCCAAACTTTTTTACTCGGGGGGCCGCATTGGGTTAAAACAATTAGGCCGGGGGCCGGGCTGTATATACATATATATACATATATATATATATATATATATATATATATATATATATATATATATATATATATATATATATATATATATATATATATATATAATATATATATATTATATATATATATTATATATATATATATATTATATATATATATATTATATATATATATATATATATATTATATATATATATATATATATTATATATATATATATTATATATATATATATATATATATATATATATATTATATATATATATATTATATATATATATATATATATAATATATATATGTATATATATATATATATATATACTGTATATATATATATATAAATATATATATATATATATGTACTGTATATATATATATGTATATATATATCTCTAATATATAAATATACATAATATATATATATATATATATATATATATATATATATATAAATATACATATATATATATATATATATATATATATATATATATATATATATATATATATATATATATATATATATATATATATATATCTAATATATAAATATATATATATATATATATATTTGATATATATATATATATACTGTGTATATATATATATATAGCGCACTTTCCGCACGAGCGATGATGTCACGTTATCGATGAGAAAATGCATTTTTAGACAATATGATTTACCTGAGCGGCTAGGAGACACCGTGAGTAGCCAGCGGTACAAAGTGGATAAGAAAAGACAGAATTTTTTATTTATTTATTTATTTTAATACTTGGGACTTCCCGCGGGCCTGATTTTGGACGCTGGCGGGCCGGACTCGGCGCGCGGGCTGCAGTTTGGGGACCTCTGTCCTAGAGTGTCGGAGAAAGTTATACATGTAAACAAACTACGGTGAGTTCAAGGACCGCCAAAATTAGTGGGACAAAACGGCGCTCGCCAAATACTCTAATCAGTGAAGCATGTTTAATATAAACAGTGTGATTTATAACAATTAGGGAGGTTTGTGTCATGTTTGTCCTCCTACCGAAACCATATTAACACAAAAAATATATATTTTTTCCCCCTCCTCTTTTTCCATTTTTCATACATTTTTGAAAAAGCTCCAGAGAGCCACTAGGGCGGCGCTAAAGAGCCGCATGCGGCCGACCCCCGTTATAGTAGCACGATGCTAATGTAATGACAATGATAGTAATTCTCTACCATTTAGTGAATGAGCGTTTTAAAGTCATCCATCTAGTGGATGAATCCACGACCTGCTCGCATGTTGACAAAGGCAAAGTGTTAAGCAGACAAAGGAAAAAGATCAGTAAGGGCATCCTCCATGTAGGCTGTAATTAGACGCACACGCACACGCCCCAAGCTATACGGAGGTGCCTCTTTGGTGGCCACAGACACATCTTTAATGCCGGGGTTTCACATGCAAATTAGCACAATTAGCGGCCTCATTAATTTGCTTCAAGGGAAGTCATATTTTAGTCGCGGTAACGCTTCATTAAGACCCTGTTATCCCGGCTCGGGCTAATTAAAGGAACAGTGCTTCTTACAGTAAATGTAAACAACTCTCAGGGCGGAAGTAGCGGAGGGGGGGGGGGGGTTGGAGGACACGCCCACAGACACGCCCACATATGCAGGAAGTAGACGGACCCCCTGGGGGTGGCTATGATAGTGCCTGCGTGACGCAGACAACAAAGCCCTTGTTCGGACCCTGACCTGCGGTTGTCTTTCCCCGCTGATCACAAGTGTCACCACCGCGACACGTGTCTCACCTGTTGGCTCTCTGGAGCTTTTTCAAATATGTATGAAAATGGAAAAATATATATGTATATATTTTTTTGTTTTAATATTTTTTCTGTAGGAGGAAAAACATGACACAAACCTCCCTAATTGTTAGAAATCAAACTGTTTATATTAAACATGCTTCAGTGATTAGAGACTATTTGGCGAGCGGCGTATTGTCCTACCAATTTTGGCGGTCCTTGAACTCACCGTAGTTTGTTTACATGTACAACTTTCTTCGACATTCCAAGACGTGTTTTATACCACTCTTTTTTTTTTGTGTCTCATTTTGTCCACCAAACTTTTTAATGTTGTGCGTGAAGGCACACAGGTGAGCTTTGTTGATGTTATTGACTTGTTGGAGTGCTACTCAGGCATATTCAGTCACTCATGACTGCAAGCTAATCGATGCTAACATGCTATTTAGGCTAGCTGTATGTACATCCATCCATCCTTTTTTCTACCGCTTGTCCCTTTTGGGGTCACGGGGGGTGCTGGAGCCTATTGCATCATTATGCCTCTTGTGTAGGTATTTCCTTTAGGGCCTCTTAAATTGATTTATACAGTATGTGCATGTCTCATGACACATTATCTGGATGTACTATTGACTGAGCACATAGTCATTTGATAGCAGGCTAATATAGACACTTACATAACGTGTTGTCTTCACACCTTAGCTTGTGTCGCGTACCAAGTTATATGATTCTAAGGTGTAAGGCTGGGGAATTAGAGTAAAACGTGTAAAATTAGCTAAAAAAGTTAGCACCTTAATGTTAGCATGCTAAAATTAGCATGCTAACAGAGTAACAAGTGTCACATACCAGGTTAAATGACTGTAGGTTAAACGCCCAGGTAACACTTAACGTTAACGTAACGTTACTGTATGGTTCTCTTTTGGTTATGCAAGATGAGAACGTTCTAAGAACGTTCTAAGAACATCAAAAACTATAGTTTTTGCTATGTTCTAAGAACGTTCTTAGGTAACACCTAACGTTAACGTAACGTTACTGTATGGTTCTCTTTTGGTTATGCAAGATGAGAACGTTCTAAGAACGTTCTTAGAACATCAAAAACTATAGTTTTTGCTATGTTCTAAGAACATTCTCATCTTGCATAACCAAAAGAGAACCATACAGTAACGTTACGTTAACGTTAGGTGTTACCTGGGCGTTTAACCTACAGTCATTTAACCTGGTACGTTCTAAGAACATTCTAAGAACGTTCTTAGAACATAGCAAAAACTATAGTTTTTGATGTTCTAAGAACGTTCTTAGAATGTTCTTAGAACGTTCTCATCTATATACCAAATATAATTTGCCTGCAATGGAAACAGCAACTGTTAGGCTTTTATAAGTGTTTTTTTTCGCAAATTTACTTTTTATACAGTATGTTGTAACGTTTCCCTAACTTTCTGCGAAAGTGTTGTGTTTTGTGAACAATCTGACGCCGGCTGAGTCAAGGCTGCACGCACAGCAGGTGGCGGTAATGCACACACAAGGTTGCTTGCCAACCGCCATAAAAATCAAAAGAAGAAGAAGACTGCATGCATGCACAATTGAAGCTGCTCCGTGACACAAAGAAGGACGAAGGCTAACTACTTCCAGAATCCCGATTTTAAAGCAATTTGGTGCGCCATCCATTTATCACAAGTAAGTATAGAAAGAGTGAAATACGAAGCACGTTTTTGTATAACAATTTCCAACCTACATGATTAATTTCAGACCATTTTACGGTTTTAGCGTTGTGTATAAATGCGCGCCATGCGCCGGCGCTAACTAGCATACATTTCTCGTGCAGGTTGGCTGTTATAAAGTTTCCATAAAGTTTCCATATAAAGTTGATAAGACTTTCGAGACTCTTGAGCAGCTGAAGGCCTTCTGTGAACGGCTCGACACTGATCTTCTGCTCGGAAAGCAGCTGGTAATTAGTTTTAATTCCCCACTGCAAAAATATCTTGCTCAGTTATCAAAAAACAATTTCTAATCAAGTACAATATTGTTGTTTATTTATTTGTATAGGGGAAAGCTCTTACTGCTCTTGGTGGGCAGAATTTGGCAGACACGGTGAGGACAATGCTGAGGAAAATTGCCACAAACAAAGTCCTGGAGCAGCTTGGCCTCCGTGGAAAGTCAGGAAAAGTGGCGTTTGAGGACTTGCCCCTTTACAGAATAATAAATAGTAAGTGTTAATAATAGGTTTGCATCTTTCAACATATGTTGCATGTATGCTCACAAGGTCGATCTCGCTGTTATTATTACAGTATTTATTCTAAAGGGAATTCTAAATTGTGCTGGTGATTGCAGAGGCATGCAGGGGTGTTTACAAGCAGACGACCACAGCTGAAGTGGATTGTGAGCTTGGAGAGGTCCTGAAACTGGCCACTTTTCGAAAGGGAGGTTCAAAATTTGAGGTACGGAGAAGATAAGATATCCCAATTTTGAATTCCATTTTTTTGAAGTTCCACTGCATGTCTTTTGAATTTGCTATTATAACTACTTGTAGGAGAAGAGGAGGAATTAAGAGGGAGGACAAAAAAGGAAAAAGAAACAAGCAAAAGAACAGAGTGAGATGCGAGGTAAATGATAAAGTAATTATGCCAATGTTTTAATTCAATTCAATTAATCTACATTCCAGTGCTGTCTTTGTTGTATTTGTGATAACTATTTACTTCCAGGATTTGGGTTTCCCTGCTTGGGCTGCTGCCCCCGCGACCCGACCTCGGATAAGCGGAAGAAGATGGATGGATGGAGGGATGGATTTACTTCCAGGAAGAGAACCAAGAAGGGGCAGGATACACTGACGCGCACGACCAAGACCACTGCATTCCATTCCATTTGTATTATAGTTATCACTAATAAAGAATTATTTCTGTTGAAATCACTATCACTAATAAAGAATTAATTCTGTTGAAATTTCTGTTTGAGTGTTATTCCTGACAATATAGCATAAAAACAGATGTAAATAGCATGTTCCTAAACAGTTCCCTAAACGTTCTAGCCAAACGTTCTTGGCTACCGTTCTGCTAACCAAGCAAGAACTCCACAACCAAACGTTCTTTGAACGTTATAAACTAACGTTCCCAGAACAATGCCACTACGTTCTCCTAACGTTCACATAACGTTACCTGGGCGGTTGCAAAATTAGCTGGAAAAAAAAAGCTGCACTTTAATGGTAGCATGCTAATGTTACCATGCTAACAGTTAGCTTGTGTCACGTACCAAGTTATATGATTCTAACTGTTAGCATGGTAACGTTAGCTTGCTAACATGCTAACATTAGATTGCTAACCTTTTGAGCTGGTTTTGTAACCGTTTACCCCAGAGTCATATAACTTGGTATGTGACACTTGTTAACTGTTACCATGCAAACGATACCATGCTAGCAAGCTAACATAGGCTTTCTAACGTTTTCATCTATTTTTACACTTTTCTTTTTATTTCCGCAGCCATACACCTTTGAGTCGTATAATTTGGTATGTAAAACATGCTGACTGTTATCATGCTAAGTGTTATCATTTTTATGTAAACATGCTACTGTTTTAGGGTAGCTCTGTGGCTCATTTTGTACATTTACGCCTGAAACTCTGCACCATCTAATAAGTACGGCGGCTTTCGGCGACTCCAGGCCAGAGGTCTGGGGCACAGATAGCAGGCCCATCCAAATGTAGTTAATTACTTCTGTAACACTTAAAAAAAAAAAAAAAAAAATTTTTAATTAACTATTGATATTTTTTATTTATATATATATAATCATTACTTTAGTTGGAACTATAGTATCATTTTGATATAGTTTAATTGCTTTTATTCCGTCACGTGACTTCTTCCCGGAAAAACTGCTGGTGGTCAACCAAGCCAAGATTGCTGTTGTACAGCAAGCAGTGCGCAAAATATCGGAGTACAAAAGAGGCTTAAATCTTCCTGCAAAAAACAGATATGAGCAAAAAAAATCTAAATATTCAATGGAAAAGATTCCTCTACTCTAGTCTATAAAATCCGCTACACCTCCTTGATACCGAAGTACATGTCAAACGTAAATGACCGCCATAACCACAACACCAGGGGGAGCTCCACTAACCACGTTAAACCCAGATTCCGAACTAACACAAGTCTTAACTCATTCTCTTTCTATGCCACATCAATGTGGAATGCGCTCCCAACAGGTGTAAAAGAAAGGGCATCTCTATCTTCCTTCAAAACCGCAATAAAAGTACACCTCCAGGCAACTTCAACCCTAAACTAACACCCTCCCCGGATTGTTAATAATCAAATGTAAATAATCAAATGTAGATACTTATTCTTATGCTTTCTGATCTCTCTCTCTATGTCCACTACTTGCTGTACATATCCTACCAAGTCAGTCCTACACTGTTCCAATGTCCATTTCTCTGATGATGCAATTGTTGATGACTGAAGTGTTGATATCGAGCAAACCTAATCCCCCCCCCCCTCCACATCCCACACCCCGGATTTTAAATAATGTAAATAATTCAATGTATATACCCTGATGATTATCTTGTGTAATGACTGTATTATGATGACTGTATAGATCTGTATCATGAATCAATTTGAGTAGACCCCGACTTAAACAAGTTGAAAAACTTATTCGGGTGTTACCATTTAGTGGTCAATTGTACGGAATATGTACTTCACTGTGCAACTTACTAATAAAAGTCTCAATCAATCAATCAATCAATAAAAAAAAGATTTGTCGAGTGATATCAAGCATTATATGTCGGTCGCGTTCCCAGACATATTGAACTATTTTGCCCCAGACGCCATTGCACACGACAACACAGATGGAAACTTGGAAAAGCATGGAGGTCTACAACTTCTTTGTGTGTGGTTAGGTCACGGAAATTGGTATCATGACTCTCCTGGATAAATATGCATAGTTTTTGCACTGGTAAGGTTGCGTTTCATGATTTAACTCCGCGTCTATTGCCATGTTTGTTGCTGTTGCACGCGCCATTTATGAGTACCTTGTTATTCCGCGTCTTTATCAAAATATAACTATAGATGTCAACATCATGTATGTGCTAAAAGCTTCATTTATGATTGTTGCCTTTGGTAAAAGCTTAACTCTTTAAGGTTTTGCTGAAATGTGCTTTATTTTATTTAGACTCGCCGAGTTGGTGCTTTATGAAACACTCGTAGGAAACGTGTTTAAGAAATACAAATAATATCGAGATAATACTTTAACAGTATATCAAACAAATCTTTAACTGAGTGATCACTGCAAACTCATGCATTCTTCAAACCTTCTCCCTTGGACAGGAGCCTGAACTGCATGCTCTTCTCCTTAATTTGTCAAATCTTGCACTCTTCTTCCCTTTTTATTTACCTCTCGAGGAACTCTGAGGAAATGTTTATCCTTTTTTTTTTCAATTTGAACAGTTCGTACAGCCGAAAACAACACAAGCATAGGGCATTTTTTCTTTGAGCAAGGCTAAATGGTGCCTAGTACCCATTCAGAAAAAAAGCTAGCTTGACTAACAGTCGTATTCATTGGGCGGGACGTGAGCAAGTAACAGTAACATCTAGAGATGTCCGATAATATCGGCAGTCCGATGTTATCGGCCGATAAATGCTTTAAAATGTAATATCGGAAATTATCTGTATCGGGTTCAAAAAGTAAAATTTATGACTTTTTAAAACACCGCTGTGTACACGGACGTAGGGAGAAGTACAGAGCGCCAATAAACCTTAAAGGCACTGCCTTTGCGTGCCGGCCCAGTCACATAATATCTACGGCTTTTCAAACACACAAGTGAATGCAAGGCATATTTGGTCAACAGCCATACAGGTCACATTGAGGGTGACCGTATAAACAACTTTAACACTGTTACAAATATGCGCCACACTGTGAACCCACGCCAAACAAGAATGACAAACACATTTCGGGAGAACATCCGCACCGTAACACAACATAAACACAACAGAACAAATACCCAGAAGCCCTTGCAGCACTAACTCTGCCAGGACGCTACAATATACACCCCCCGCTACCCCTCACCCCGTCACCTCAACGCCGCCCACCTCAACCTCCTCATGTTCTCTCAGGGAGAGCATGTCACAAATTCCAAGCTGCTGTTTTGAGGCATGTTAAAAAAAATAATGCACTTTGTGACTTCAATAATAAATATGGCAGTGCCATGTTGGCATTTTTTTCCATAACTTGAGTTGATTTATTTTGGAAAGCCTTGTTACATTGTTTAATGCATCCAGCGGGGCATCACAACAAAGTTAGGCATAATAATGTGTTAATTCCACAACTGTATAAATCGGTATCGGTTGATATCGGAATCGGTAATTAAGAGTTGGACAATATTGGAATATCGGATATCGGCAAAAAAGCCATTATCGGGCATCTCTAGTAACATCCTAACAATAGTATAATTTGACACTACAGGTCTTACTGATTAAGTTTTTTGATTATTATTTTTATTACATTACCACGTCCTGAGCACATTATATTTTCATGTAAATGCATATAAATAATATGGTAATACTACCTAATTTTAATAAAAAATAAAGTAATAATTATGTAACATTTTGAATATAGTCTATGGTAATAAATACTCTATTTTGTTTTATATATACATATAATAAAAAAGATGTATGTATGTATGTAAATATATACATATAATAAAACATATTTATGTATATATATATATATATATATATATATATATATATATATATATATATATATATATATATATATATATATATATATATATATATATATATATATATATATATATATATATATATATATATACATATACATATAAATATGTGTATATATATACTGTATGTATATATATATATATATATATACTGTATGTATATATACATATATATATATATATATATATATATATATATATATATATATATATATATATATATATATATATATATATATATATATATATATATATATATATATACATAAAAATATGTGTGTATATATGTTTGTATATATATATATAATGTGTGTATATTATATGTATATATACATATATATAATGTGTGTGTATATATATATATATATATATATATATATATATATATATATATATATATATATATGTGTGTGTATATATATACTGTATATATGTGTGTATATATATATATATATATATATATATATATATATATATGTGTATATATATATATGTGTATATATATATATATATATATATATATATATATATATATATATATATATATATATGTATATATATATATATATATATATATATATATATATATATATATATATATATATATATATATATATATATATGTGTGTGTATATATATACTGTATATATGTGTGTATATATATATATATATATATATATATATATATATATGTGTATATATATCTATATCTATGTGTATATATATATATATATATATATATGTGTATATATATCTATATCTATGTGTATATATATATATATATATATATATATATATATATATATATATATATATATATATATATATATATGTGTGTGTGTATATATATATATATATGTATGTATATATATATATATATATATATATATATATATATATATATATATGTGTGTGTGTATATATATATATATATATATATATATATATATATATATATATATATATATATATATATATATATATATATATATATATATATATATATATATATATATATATATATATATGATGGGTCAAATGCAGATAATAATTTCACCACACCTAGTGTGTCAATCATTGGTACTTTAACTTAATATATATATATTATTTATATTTTATTTTATTTTTGTTATTATTATATATTTTCACCAATTGTCTTAATGTTAAGTCAAAATCAATTTTGAACAACACCAAATTCCATATGTGCCCATGTGTTCAAAAAACCCTTTCGTATTTTCCCCATTTTGCATCATTCCTTGCTCATTAGCGGTGTCTCCATTCAAAATGCTTAATTAACGTCAAGAGAATGGAGGGTTTACATTAATGGCTTGTTTTGTGTGCGTTGCTGTCCTTCATGTGTAAATGGTAGACCTGGCTCCTTTCTTGTAGCAGCGAGCGCAGCATATGGCAGATAGGCTGTAAGGACGCAGTCCATCAAACGCCAGAAGAAAGGCTCTCAGACACTTCAGCGCCATGCAGGGAGTGTGTGAGGGCTGTCACTGGTGGATTACCACTTAACAATGTGGAATGGATGCTGAGGCTTTTGTTTGCCACAACATGTGTACGTACATGTGTGACATGCATAATAACTAAATATATCTACAGCCATCTTTAGCCGTAAGGGAAGGCTTTTACATACAACAAAGATTTCATACAGTATATGGAGAAAAGTGCTCTATGCTTGTGGTTAGTAACCCTTATGTCAGGGGTGACCAAACGTTTTCAACCGACAGCCACAAACTAAAAAGCGAAAGAATGCAGGGTGGGACTTTTTGTTACGGCGGAACCTCGATTTACGAACTTAATTGGTTTTCAAACATAGTTTGCAAACCGATAAGTTTGTTAGTGAAACAGAGTTCCGCATAAGAATGAATGTAAACATGAATAATTGGTTGTCACCTCGACAAAAGTCCTTATTTTAGTAAAATACTACACGCTTTGAAGACACTATATAATGTGCATATGTACTGTTTATATATCAAACTAACATAACATGGAGGCAATGGCTCAACAATCTCTTTTTTTTTTGGAATAGAATAGAAAAGAAAGTACTTTATTGATGCCTGGGGGTAATTCGGCACCATAGTTCGCTCACAATAAACAATAAACACTTAGGTATTTTTTACATGTGGACACACATACAGTCTATTATTTTACAGCATTATTCACATGTGAATAATATAAATACTGCCTATTACACAGCATTATTCACATGTGAATAATATAAATACAGTCTATTATACAGCATTATTTACATGTGACTAATATAAATACAGTCTATTATACAGCATTATTCACATGTGAATAGTATAAATACAGTCTATTATACAGCATTATTTACATGTGACTAATATAAATACAGTCTATTATACAGCATTATTCACATGTGAATAGTATAAATACAGTCTATTATACAGCATTATTCACATGTGAATAATATAAATACAGTCTATTATACAGCATTATTCACATGTGAATAATATAAATACAGTCTATTATACAGCATTATTCACATGTGAATAATATAAATACAGTCTATTATACAGAATTATTCACATGTGAATAATATAAATACAGTCTATTATACATTGAAGTACAATTTTTTTAATCCAAAGAACATGTGCATATATACTGTTTATATATCAAACTAACATAACATGGAGACAATGGCTCAACAATCTCTTTTTTTTTTTAGAATAGAATATAAAGTACTTTATTGATCCCTGGGGGAAATTCGGCACCACAGTTCTCTCACAATAAAGAATAAACACTTGGGTATTTTTTCATGGGAATAATATAAATACAGTCTATTATACAGCATTATTCACATGTGAATAATATAAATACAGTCTATTATACAGCATTATTCACATGTGAATAATATAAATACAGTCTATTATACAGCATTATTCACATGTGAATAATATAAATACTGTCAATTATACAACATTATTCACATGTGAATAATATAAATACAGTCTATTATACAGCATTATTCACATGTGAATAATATAAATACAGTCTATTATACAGCATTATTCACATGTGAATAATATAAATACAGTCTATTATACATTCAAGTACAATTGTTTTAATCCAAAAACATGTGCATATATACTGTTTATATATCAAACTAACATAACATGGAGGCAATGGCTCAACAATCTCTCTTTTTTAATAGAATAGAATAGAGAGTACTTTATTGATCCCTGGGGGAAATTCGGCACCACAGTTCGCTCACAATAAACAATAAACACTTAGGTATTTTTTCATGTGAATAATATAAATACAGTCTATTATACAGCATTATTCACACGCGCATAATATAAATACAGTCTATTATACAGCATTATTCACATGTGAATAATATAAATACAGTCTATTATACAGCGTTATTCACATGTGAATAATATAAATACAGTCTATTATACAGCATTATTCACACGCGCATAATATAAATACAGTCTATTATACAGCATTATTCACATGTGAATAATATAAATACAGTCTATTATACAACGTTATTCACATGTGAATAATATAAATACAGTCTATTATACAGAATTATTCAAATGTGAATAATATAAATACAGTCCATTAAACATTCAAGTACAATTTTTTTAATCCAAAAAACCCAACAACATTAGAGAAAGCTCCAAAACCAAAAAAACAAAAATAGGAAAATAATTTTACCTTGTGTCTGGGAGTGTTTGTGGGATTGTTAAACACTGCTGCTAGCGTTAGCATAAACTAGCAGTGTGAGGAGATCCTTCATTGGCTTGTGTCCCGGTAGTGCCTTCTCCTTCGCTGTAATAAAGGCCCGCTGTGGCATCTTTTTCTGTCTAATCGCAATTAAAGACTTGCTGCAGAACAAAGAAAATCCTCAATTCTCAAACTGAAGGGGCCGCAAGCCGGAGGCTAACTCGCTAAAACGCTAGCTCAAAGTGGTTGTTTAGCAATTCAAAGCTATACAGCAAGACTATGAGGGTTCGGGAACATTTAAAGCGTTTCTGATCACACAAAGTGTTCTCTAAGATAGACACACACACAACTCTGACCGGCGCAAGGTACGACAATTGTGGAAATAAACTCATCTGAAGTGCCGCTCGCATCGAAAATCTTCAAAATGGCCAGAATTTAACGTACAGAATGTAAACAGGATGTGATGTATGCGGCCCACCTCTTCAAAGCGGCATTGCTCGCGTGTACAGGAAGTGAGGTCATCAAAACGGCAGACTCCAATGGCTTCAAGCGGCATGCAAAATGAGTGAAGCGTTCGTACCCCGAGACATGGTTCGCACACAGAGGTATATGTGGCGTGAGGTAAACGTCCATAAACCAAAAAGGACGCAAATGGAGGTGTTTGTAAATGGAGGTTCTACTGTATATTATTAGGTAGTAGTATATCAACACTGCAAAAAGTCAGTGTTCAAAAATAAGACAAAAAAATACAAAAATTAGGGGTATTTTACTTGAATTAAGCAAAATTATCTGCCAATAGAACAAGAAAATGTAGCTTGTCAAGACTTTCCAAAACAAGTAAAATTAGATAACTTCAATAAACCCAAAAATACCTTAAGATAAGTATATTCTCACTAATAACAAGTGCGCTTTTATTGGTAGAAAAAAAAAAAAAAGAGACCTTTTTTGTTCAGTATGTTGAAAAATATTCTTAAATTAAGTAAATGCTAGTGCCATTATCTTGACATAATGATATGCGCTCGTCATTACATTTTTTGAAACCAGCAAACTTATACTAAAAACTAATTTATTGTTCTTAATGGAAAGGCAACAAGGCAACCGCTCAGGCAAATCATATTGTCTAAAAATGCATTTTTCCATCGATAACATGACATCATCGCGCCAAGTGCGTGCTCTTTCAGTCAATTACTGCGCATATATACAGCCCGGCCCCCGGCCAACAATTTTTTTTATTGTAATTTTGAATAATTTATCTGAATGTGAATGAACTATTTCTGTTCAAAATAGTTTGAAATGTCACAAGTGAAATGTTTACTGTACTGTGCCAACTGTGCTACTATATGAGTGTGTGTTTTCTCTTGTTCCATTGAAAATAAAATAGCAAAGTCCATTTGGCTGTCATCCGTTTTAATGAGACACAATTGTGTCAAAGTCATGATTTTTTTTTTCATGCTTGAAATAAGAAATTATTACTTTAAAAAAGTAGTTTTATACTTGTGAGTGTTGATGACACAGCTTTGCAACAGTTGATATTCTAGTTTCAAGCATGTTTTACTCAATATAGGTCATCAAATCTCAGCTACAAGCTGTAATATCTTACTGAGATCATTTAGGACCAAAACCCTTAAAACAAGTAAAACACTCTAACATAAAATCTGCTTAGTGAGAAGAATTATCTTATCAGACAGAAAATAAGCAAATATCACCCTTATTTGAGATATTTCATCTTACTTAGATTTCAGTTTTTGCAGTGAATATGTCAGCCTTTTTTCCTCACATTGTGCATTTCTGCTCTATTTTCCCCATTTTTGCAGGTTTTTTTAATTTGTTTTTGTTTAAATGTATTTCTACAATATGCCTCAGGCCAATAAATACAAATCGCGGGCTTTGTTAAATGGACATCCATGAAATTTGCCATAAAATATACATTTAAGTATAGCAATCACTGCGAAGCTACACAAAAACAGATCTTTCTCCTGGAAATACAATGTTTGATGCCTTTTATCTTAAGATTTAACTCGTGCAATTATGATTTCAATGGGCCTTCATTTTTTAATAGTTATATTTGTCCACCGGATGGCGCTAGTTTTCCTATTCAAAGCATGCAGCAACATGTCTCACCCCTTACTGTTTATTTAAATGACAAATGTGAGACTCTTATTGATTTTTCATAACTCTGTTATGACTTTAGCTTTAGTTCGCCCTCCAATACAAAAAAGGATGAGTTATGTGAGCTTATTTTACAGCAGCTTTTGTGAAGCTGATTTTTTTTTTTGTCCCAATGACATGATTTTTTTTTTGTTTAGAATCAGACACAGTAGAAAAATTATACTGCATGACAATCAATGCTGCTGCCAATCATCTCAAGACTTAGTAATAATAATGGCAAAACACTCTAAATATTATCTTTTAAACTATTGTTATGTACTACAGAAGTTTTTGAGAAGCTGACATGTTTTGTCTTTGTCATGTGCTGCTTTTCTTATTCAAAGCATGCAGAAAAATGTTTCACCTTTTACTGTTTATGGAAGGGTGCTTATATTGGCATGTGTAATGTATCAACTGATAACACAACACATGTTTGTTGACTAATATTTGTAGAAAATCTGCAATTAAAAACAAATATTTTCATCACATAATGAACCCGATCAGAATATTGCATTAATAGCAATACCAATCCAATATAAATAGTCTGTCAATAAATACCATATTTGGATTTATTACTTTTATCACTACCACTAATATTTTGGATTAGTTATTAATATTTTTATTCATATATTATCATTAATTTCGTTCTTGTATCTTTCATTATTTTATTATTATTATTGTGAGTAATAATAATAATAATAATATTTGATACTACAGATACTGATAATTAAATAATTGTGAATATTTTTTATTACAATGCCATGTTTAGATCATGTTTGTATTTTCATGTAGAAATATGAATAATACAGTTATACTAAATCATTGTAAAAATATTTAAAAAAACAACATTATGACCTTTTTTAAAATACATTATTGTTATTAATTGTATTCACCTTTTGCAGTTTATAGAAGGGTGACTTGCTATGAAAATGACAAATGTGCGACTCTTATTGACTTTTCATAACCGTGTTTTTTCTTATTAAGCTGTAGTTTTTCCCCTGATACAAAACAGTGAAGTTATGTGAGCTTATTCTATAGCAGTTTTTGGCAAGCTGATTTTTTTCCCCCGTGACGTGAATCTTTTTGTTTTAATCAGACAGAGGAGAACAATTATATTTCATCACAATCAACCTTCTCAAGGCAAGAAAATACACCTCAAAATTATTTATTTTTCCAAAAACAGTGTTGCGTAAATACTGTCCTTTAATGTATTTAATTTATTAATTTATCAGTATATATTATATACTGTATATTAGAGGTGTAACGGTACGTGTATTTGTATTGAACCGTTTCGGTACGGGGGTTCCGGTTCGGTTCGGAGGTGTACCGAACGAGTTTCCACACGGACATATTAAGTAACGTAACGCACGTTGTGTAAACAATGCACACCGAGGCACAACACACGGCATGCTAGCAGGCTACGATAGACTGACCATACGTCCTCTTTTCACCGGACATGTCCTCTTTTGCGGAGCTGTCAGGGCGGAGTTTCTTAAATGCCTCAAATGTCCGGCATTTTGAGTTAGGCTTGCGTGTATTTTCAATGTACGTTCAGGGTTAAGAAGGGGTTAAAAACAAAACAAATTGTGCATGTAGCAGCATTCGTGAGGGAGGGGCAGAGACAGAGAGAGAGAGAGAGAGAGTTATGATAAACGCACATGCGTCGCCAGGCTCTGCTTTTTATCCATAGATTTATCAGATTTAATTTTTTATTATCTATAGCAGGGGTGTCAAAAGTGTGCCCCGGAGGCCATTTGCGGCCCACAGCTAATGTTTTAAAGGCCCACGGCACATTCTAAAAATACTATTAAAATAAACAAAAACATAACAAAAGTGAAATAAAAAAGCTTAAAGGTTAAATGTAATTTAGAAAAAGTTGCAATGTTGACTAATAAAAAAAAGCTGTTTTTTTTTCTTTGAAACTGTCATTGCTCAAAACATAATATTGAATCAAAATCAATGTTATTATGAATTATTGACCTATCCAAGGTTCCGATTACTTCATATCAAATATTCCACTAAGAAAAATATTTTTGGTGGAAGATTTTGCAAATTTGGTAAATAAATAACCCAAAAATTAATATTTTGTTGTTTTCTTGCTGTACCGAAAATGAACCGAACCGTGACCTCTAAACCGAGGTACAAACCGAACCGAAATTGTTGTGTACCGTTACACCCCTACTGTATATATAATATGTAAATATTACAAGTATGTTATATTTTATATTGCTACTATGGTGCATTTTTTGTCTACTTTATACCTGCATTATCCTTTCCATCCTTACCCTTTTCATCCTTTCTAACTGAGCTACTGTGTGGAACAATTTCCCTTGTGGATCAATATATTTTGTCTAAGTCTAAGTCTAATCCTCAGGGTACAAAAGGCTGACTTTTTTCTCCTCTCAGGAAATGTTTGCTGTATTTTTGGCAATTATTTTTTCTGTGTTAATCCCCTATACATTTTTAAATGTTTTCATGTGAAATTTAAACATGTAAATACTAAATTCTTTCATTGACCTGTTTGGCTTTGAAGATAATTAACATTGAATGCCCTATAGAAGGGATGTCCAAAGTGCTAATTGTTTACCGGCCCGCCACACATTCTGGAAATGCTATTGCAAAAATAAAAAATAAACATTAACTAGAAAAAGTTGCAATGTTGACACAAAGCTGCCATGCAGGCTGTTTTTTTTTCTTTTGTCTATCTTTCTTTTTCTTTTTTTGCCATTGCTTGAAAAAAAATAAAAAATCAATGTTATAATGAATTATTGACCTATTCAAGGCTCCAATTATTTCAAATATTTCACTTTAAAATGTTTTATGTGGAAAATATTGCATATATTGTGTGGTTGCCATACAAAAACATCAACGTTTTCCTTGACAAAAGAGCATAAAACAAACAAAATAATAGTTCAAACCTAAAATTGACAGATATATCTGAAGTTGATTTCGTAATTTAAGTGTTGAAAGTAAAAAAAACCTAATACAAATGTATCACTTTGAGTGGGGCACCTTTTGTATCCTATCCTTGTTGTGATTTTGTACGGTGTCCTTGAGTGCCCAGAAAGGCGCCTTATAAATAAAATGTATTATTATTATTATTATCCTAAATATATTTAATGGGATTTTATTGATCTTTTCACTGTGATTACTCAAAAATGACAATGAATTAATATCAATGGTGTCTTGCATTATTGATGTTTTTAAGGCTCTAATTACTTCACATCAAACATTGCTTTTTGGGCAGTGGGGGAAATACTGCACATATCAGTTTTATTATAAAAAACAAAGTTGTCTTGACAGAAAAGGCATAAAACCTTTTTGTTTTTGTAAATTTTATATCAACCTGAAGTTGATATACTGTAGAGATGTACTGTAAGCGCTAAATAAAAAAAATAAAAAAATAATTTGACTTGTTTTTAACATTTTAATGACTTAGACACTTTATGGTCCCCGGGAGCCCTAAAGGTAAAAAAAACCCAAAAATCCATATATTTTGTTATGATTTGAAAATGAAAACTATCAAAATGGCCCCTGCAAGCTTTAATTTTTCCGTATGCGGCCCTCAGTAGAACAATTTTGGACACCCCTGCCCTATAGGGTCCCTATAAATAACAATAAATGTTTGATTTTTATCTTTCAGACAGAAATGATTTGACTATTAAATTGGAAAAACACATGATTTTAACAGCATTTTTGGGGAAGCAAATCATTTTTTCAGGTTTGATTTAATCTCCTATATAATATTCCTTAAAATGGGTATGAATAAAAAAACAGTACATTGTAAAAATTCAAAAGTATTCTTAAAAATACTTAGTGTGTCGTTACCATGAGTCACTATGCTGCAGCGTCTTTGTCTGCCACTAGATGGCGATAGCACAGCACACACAGCACCCTGCAGTCTGTAATAACATTATGAGATGCATTCACTTTCAAAAACTAATGGAACACATTGATGTAAAAAAAATAAAAAACCCTCTGCATTTTACATGATGTGAAATGAGATCCTTGAATATACCTTCTAGACATAAATCCACCAGTCATCTGGGAGGACAGACACTTGTGGGGGTCTCTGCGGGGGTCGGCAATCAGAGTCCTATTAACTGTGGGGATAAAGATCTTATCATAACAGGGCTGTGCTTACTTCCCCGGGGGATTACATCCCACAAGATAGAGCATAATCCAAGACAACCTGTGATCATAACCCTCATCTAAACAGTCTCTCATCCATCATAATATGTGGCGCAGTGCCACACTTTGCAAACAGGCATCCGTAGCAAACATCTTAGAGCGGCAGCACTCCGGTCTTTTCTGAGCCAACACTTTGACCTCTTTGGCCTTAAGAATGAAATGTGCAGCAGAAAGTAAGCACTCTTAAGAAGTCATGAATCATGTGCGTCTGCTTTCAATAAGTAAAGTGAGTGTGGCCTTCACCGTCTTTTGTATTTCTGTAAGTCTGTAAACCGCCTTAAAAATGGCACTTCTGTGACCTTCCTTCTTTCTCCCTGAGCCTATTCAGAGGAATAAAATCAACTGATAAAACTGCACATCGTGACGGCGGTCAGGAGGTTATTATATATATCCGACACGATTATTTCATTTGACACGTAGTGACAACCACATCCGACTTTAATTATAATCACGCAACTTGGTCATTTCCCCACTAAGAGTTGTTCATCAAGCTTCAGTATGGATTTTCTATGGTTGATTAATGTAATTGGATTGGAAATCAGTGATGTTTCAGTCTGGGCGCATGGCGCATTTTAGCATCAACAGGCGTGACATTTTTATTTTTGTGTTTCTGGTGGCCCGAGGTGTGTCGGTAACATTGTTTGCAGGGAGCAAGAGCAAAACAAACACAAAAAAACCCCACTAAGGCATGATTTAAAAATAACTGTAATTGTGATTTTTTTTTTTCTGCCATGCTATCACTTCAGATTGGTGTGATCGCTCCTTTTTAAAGCGTCAACTTTGATGAGATAAAGAAGGTGTGACCCAGACTTCTGCTTGTGAATGGCATCATCTTAACAGTAAGCTACTGCAGGGTTTCGTAACCGTAGGGCTGGGGCATACTTGCCAACCTTGAGACCTCCAAATTTGGGAGATTTTGAAGTATTTTTTATATATATTTATATATATATATATATATATATATATATATATATATATATATATATATATAAATAAAAAAAATTCTTGACTTTCAGTGAATTCTAGCTACACTACCGTTCAAAAGTTTGGGGTCACCCAAACAATTTTGTGGAATAGCCTTCATTTCTAAGAACAAGAATAGACTGTCGAGTTTCAGATGAAAGTTCTCTTTTTCTGGCCATTTTGAGCGTTTAATTGACCCCACAAATGTGATGCTCCAGAAACTCAATCTTCTCAAAGGAAGGTCAGTTTTGTAGCTTCTGTAACGAGCTAAACTGTTTTCAGATGTGTGAACATGATTGCACAAGGGTTTTCTAATCATCAATTAGCCTTCTGAGCCAATGAGCAAACACATTGTACCATTAGAACACTGGAGTGATAGTTGCTGGAAATGGGCCTCTATACACCTATGTAGATATTGCACCAAAAACCAGACATTTGCAGCTAGAATAGTCATTTACCACATTAGCAATGTATAGAGTGTATTTATTTAAAGTTAAGACTAGTTTAAAGTTATCTTCATTGAAAAGTACAGTGCTTTTCCTTCAAAAATAAGGACATTTCAATGTGACCCCAAACTTTTGAACGGTAGAGTATATACGTATATATATATATATGTATTTTATTATATATATATATATATATATATATATATATATATATATATATATATATATATATATATATATATATATATATATATATATATATATATATATATATATAAATAAATAAAATAAATACTTGAATTTCAGTGTTTATTTATTTACACATACACACACACATAACACTCCTCTCTACTCATTGTTGTATTTGAAAGTGCAATGCTTTGCAGCCAGTAGCACAGCCTTTGAAGGAGCGTAGGTATGGGCAGTGTAATATTCTGGGTTGGAGTCAATAACCAGGTGAGGTGACGAAGTTACGTCTCTTTACTTCATACTTCAGAACCGACTCCCACACTTGCCGTCAGGGTGTGCAATACAACGTAAACCGTTGGCCAACCAAAAAGTAACCACAGAGCACTATAGTGTTCTGTGGTTACTTCACTGTCCTCACTCAGGTCCGCACGGACCTAGAGGGGGCGTGCCTTAAGTCCGGCTGGAAATTCGGGAGAAATTCGGGAGAATGGTTGTTCCGCGAGATTTTCGGGAGAGGCACTGAAATTCGGGAGTCTCCCGGAAAATTCGGGAGGGTTGGCAAGTATGGGCTGGGGCCCATTGTCGGGCCACGAGTGCCCCCTATAGGGCGGCCGCCAAAAAATATCTGTTTTCCAGCGGTACTCACTTGCAATACGCTTTTCCACA
Source organism: Entelurus aequoreus (assembly GCF_033978785.1). Classification (NCBI taxonomy): domain Eukaryota; kingdom Metazoa; phylum Chordata; class Actinopteri; order Syngnathiformes; family Syngnathidae; genus Entelurus; species Entelurus aequoreus. The sequence continues at coordinate 76,654,975 of NC_084734.1, read as the reverse complement.
ACTAGTGGCAGTAATGACAATATCAAACAAACAGAAGACAGAAGTTTCTTAAGCGCAAAAATTATGACTAAAGTGGTGAAGCTGCATTTTCATTCACACTTTAATTTTATTGTCAGTTTATTTGAGTAACGTACATATTACAACACCCAAAACCAGTAAAGTTGGCACGCTGTGTGAATGGTAAATAAAAACAGAATACAATGATTTGCAAATCCTTTTTAACTTACCGTATTTTTCGGAGTATAAGTTGCTCCGGAGTATGAGTCGCACCGGCCGAAAATGCATAATAAAGAAGGAAAAAAACATATATGTCGCACTGGAGTATAAGTCACATTTTTTGGGGAAATGTATTTGATAAAAGCCAACACCAAGAATAGACATTTGAAAGGCAATTTAAAATAAATAAAGAATAGTGAACAACAGGCTGAATAAGTGTACGTTATATGACGCATAAATAACCAACTGACAACGTGCCTGGTATGTTAACGTAACATATTATGGTAAGAGTCATTCAAATAACTATAACATATTATTATTATTATTAGCCTTTATTTAACCAGGTAAAATCCCATTGAGATCAAAGATCTCTTTTCCAAGGGAGACCTGGCCAAGAGGGCAGCAGCAAGGTTACATTAAAAACAGTAAACAAATACATAAAATATCACATTTACGACATTAAAACTTGCTCACATAACACATGTGCATACAGACAAGGTAGACTGCAGTCCTTTCACAGAAGCTTTAAACTCATTCAACGTAACAAGGGTTTGAAGTTTAATATTCGATTGTAGTTTATTCCAAGCCTTCGCTGCTGAAAACCTAAATGCTTTCTTGCCCAGTTCAGTTCTTACTTTGGGGACGACAAATTGCAGAACATTCATTGAACGAAGATTGTGACTTCCTTGTTTCTTTGTTAAAAGACAAGACAGATAAGATGGAGTGATACCCAGAATGATTTTGTAGATGAAAACATACCAATGATTGAGGCGTCTCAATTGAACATGCTATACGTTTACCAAACAATCTGTCACTCCTGATCGCTAAATCCCATGAAATCTTATACGTCTAGTCTCTTACGTGAATGACATAAATAATATTATTTGATATTTTACGGTAATGTGTTAATAATTTCACACATAAGTCGCTCCTGAGTATAAGTCGCACCCCCGGCTAAGCTATGAAAAAAACTGTGACTTATAGTCGGAAAAATACGGTATATTCAATTGAATAGACTGCAAAGACAAGATATTTAACGTTCGAACTGAGAAACATATATTTTTTTTTTTGCAAAAAATAATTTACTTAGATGTTAATGCATACTTGCCAACCTTGAGACCTCCAATATCGGGAGGTTGGGGCGGGGGCGTGGTTAAGAGGAGAGTATATTTACAGCTAGAATTCACCAACTCAAGTATTTCATATATATATATATATATATATATATATATATATATATATATATATATATATATATATATATATATATATATATATATATATATATATATATATATATATATATATATATATATATATATAAATACTTGATTTTCAGTGAATTCTAGCTATATATATATACATATATATATATATATATATATATATATATATATATATATATATATATATATATATATATATATATATATATATATATATATATATATATATATATATATATATGTATATATATATATATATATTTACTTTATTATATATAAATAAAAGAAATACTTGAATTTTAGTGTTCATTTATTTACACATATACACACACACGCACAACACTCATCTACTCATTGTTCTACTTGAAAGTACAATGCTTTGTTAAGGGTTGAATTGTCCATCCTCTTTCTATTCTCTGTCACTATTTTTCTAACCATGCTGAACACCCTCTCTGATGATGCATTGCTGTGTGGCACGCACAAAAGTGCTTTCATCAAATGCACGAGAGTGTGGAATCTTCCATCTCTCCCTAGCAGGGGTGCCGCTAGGGATTTTGGGCCCCATGAAAAGAATCTTTACAGGGCCCCCAACACAGCGGCAACATTTTTTGATGCTATTTTACATCCAATTATACATTTTAATGGTATTTTTGACTATCATTATCATATTTTTGAAAGAAGAACAGCATCACAATTGACATGTACAGTAGGGGAAGAACTGAGCACTCTGAATACAATGGAATTCATTTTGAGTCATTTATTTGCTGCACCACTGATTCTTAAATTGGAAATAAACTCTTCCATTAAAAAATAGCAATTATAATAAGTGGAGAGAAAAAAATCTCAGCAAAAACAAAAATGCCATCAGAATACAACATTCTGATATGATTTCTCATAATTTAAGTAGAACTTAATATATGAAAGAATGGTAAATATATATATAATATAACGTTGCAGACTGAGTCAAGCTTCCTTTTGCAACCTTTCAATCACTGGTCCTTGCTCAACTTTTCTCACCAAAAGCCCAACGCCGAGCCTTCTCATGTGCAAAAGCACTTATCAGGTCTTTGAAGTCCAGCTTTCTAGCCAACTGACTCTCAATTGACTGGATTGATTATTTAACTAATATAGCAGTAAAATGTAAAAATCCAGCGTTTTCTTGAGCTAACACGGTGAGAAAAGTGAGCTAGCTTATTACCACAGACAGGGACAAAGTTAATATGCATAACTTTCCACCACAACTAACAAACCCACCTTTTTTTTGGGAAATATTGGGTGACATATTGTCGACCCTTCAACTCCTTCTCCTCTCTTATTTTCTTTTCCTTTCTTTTTTGGCTGCCTGATGTTTGAGGCATACTGCTGTCTCCTCCGCTTTGCCCGCTGTCTGTCTGTGACAAATCGGCGGTGCTCTACCTACAGCTGATCCAGTCGGACTGAACCATTTTACGTAAATAGAGGGGGGAAGGGAGGGCCCTGCAGGTGTTGATGCTTCCAAAACAAATAAAGGTATTGTTACCAGGACATGGAAAATAAAACATGTGTGATTATATGTTAGTTAATAACTTAGTGTCATTTTCTGTATCATAATTTCATCATCAGAGGCCCCCCTCCATCATGGGCCCCTAGAATCCGTCTCCTTTACCCCCCCCTTTTCGGCGCCCCTACTCCCTAGCATGGCCCAAAACCGGTCAATCCTTTCTTCCTGGGGAAGATCTTCCCTGGCAAGCAATTGGTACTCCAGTACTTCTTCCCGGAGGCTGGTCAGGTCCAATCGCAGCTGCGGCAGACTTTTTTTTTGGGGGGGGCGTGGCCTCCAGCTCCGGCTGAATACCGAGAGTTTGTCGGGAGAAAATCTCTGTCGGGAGGTTGTCGGGAGAGGCGCTGAATATCGGGATTCTCCCGCTAAAAACGGGAGGGTTGGCAAGTATGATTTAATGGCAGCAACACATTGCAAAAAAGTTGGCACAGGGGCATTTTTACCACTGTGTTACATGGCCTTTCCTTTTAACTACACTCAGTGAACGTTTGGGAATTAAGGAGACCAATTTTTGAAGCTTTTCAGGTGGAATTATTTCCCATTCTTGCTTGATGTACAGCTTAAGTTGTTCAACAGTTCGGGGTCTCCGTTGTCGTACTTTAGGCTTCATATTGCGCCACATATTTTCAATGGGAGACAGGTCTGAACTACAGGCAGGTCAGTCTAGTACCCGCACTCTTTTACTACGAAGCCACGCTGTTGTAACACATGCAGAATTTGGCTTGGCATTGTCTTGCTGAAATAAGCAGGGGCGTCCATGAAGAAGACATTGCTTGTATGTACCGTTCAGCATTAATGGTGCCTTGACTGATGTGTAAGTTACCCATGCTTTGGGCACTAATACACCCCCATACCATCACAGATGCCGGCTTTTGAACTTTGTGCCTATAACAGTCCGGAGGACACGACGTCCACAGTTTACCCAAAACATTTTGAAATGTGGACTTGTCAGACCACAGAACACTTTTTCACTTTGCATCAGTCCATCTTAGATGAGCTCCGGCCTAGCGAAGCGTTTCTGGGTGTTGTTGATAAATGGCTTTGGCTTTGCATAGTAGAGTTTTAACTTGCACTTACAGATGTAGCGACCAACTGTAGTTACTGACAGTGTGTTTCTGAAGTGTTCCTGAGCCCATGTGGTGATATCCTTTACACACTGATGTCGCTATTTGATGCAGTACTGCCTGAGGTATCCGAGGTCACAGGCATTCAAAGTTGGTTTTCGGCCTTGCTGTGACTTCTCCAGAATCTCTTTACCTTTTGATGATATTACGGACCGTAGATGGTACCAAATCATGGCACCCACCTGTTCCCAATTAGCCTGTTCACCTGTGGGATGTTCCAAATCAGTGTTTGATAAGCATACCTCAACTATGTCAGTCTTTTTTGCCATGTTGCAGGCATCAAATTCCAAATGAGCTAATATTTGCAAAAAAATAACAAAGTTTCTCATTTTGAAAGTTAAGTATTTTGTCTTTGCAGTCTATTCAATTGAATATAAGTTGAAAAGGATTTGCAAATCATTGTATTCTGTTTTTATTTACGATTTACACAACATGCCGACCTCACTGGTTTTGGGTTTTTAGTATTATTTAGTATTAGTTTAGTTCTATCTAATTTATTTTAGCACCATATAATTGTATGTACATGTGTTTTTGAACTGTTTTATGAGTCTCATCTTAAGCAATATAGTTAATTAGTATGTATTTTTGGAATCAACCTGACCTAAGCCTTAATACAAATCTCTGTAAGACTTGGTACCGTTTGAGAAGGTTGTAAACTGTAAGTAGGTTAGACCTAATTATTGAATACCATCAAGAGTAAGATTACTAATTCAGTGTGAATATGTGAGTGGGTCCCGAGTCCCTGTGTAGTGGAAAAGTTGGGTATCGAGGTCAAAAAGGTTCAGAACCCCTGGGCTACTAGACGCTCCCACTGCAGGGTGTGATGCACTTGGCAAGGCAAGTTTCTTTATAGAGCACAATTCGTACACAAAGCAATTTAAAGTGATTTACAGAAAATTAAAAGAAGGCAACAATTTCAAATCAGAAAATACAATCATAAAAACAACCAGACTTCATTAAAATTTGACTCAATTAAATAGTGTAGATAAAACACTCTCAGTTGTCATAGGCACAATTTAATGAAAGTGTTTTCAGCCTAGATTTGAACATTGCCAACATTGGGGCCTGTCTCACATCTTCAGGAAGGCTCTTACAAATTTTAGAAGCATAAAAACTGAAATGCAGTTTCACCATGCTTTGGTCCTGACTCTGGGCACCAGCAGGAGACCGCTCCAAGAGGGTTCTCAGAGCTCGAGATAGTTCATATGGTTCCAACACAAGACCATGAAAAGACTAGTACACAAGGAGAACTGTTTTTAAGTCTATTCTCTGAGCATCAGGAAGTTAGTGCAGTGACCTAATCACTGGACTAACATGGTCTTATTTCCTAGTTCTAGTCAGGAGTCGAGCAGCAGCATTCTGGAAGTATTGCAGCTGCTTTACAGCTCGTTTAGCGATCCCAGTGAGAAGGCCATTAGAGTAGTCTAACCTTCTGGAGACAAAGGCATGGTTTAGTCTTTCTCAGTCTGATTTAAACATTATTCCTTTGATTTTGGCAACATTTCTAAGGTGGTAAAAATCTGCTAATGTAATTGACCTAATCTAACTGTTAAAGTTCAAGTATTACGGTACTTTTTAAAATGTATTAACATAATTCGATATTTTTATGTTGTTCACGTGACAAATATAATGTGAGTTTTACCGTATTTCCTTGAATAGCCGCCGGGGCGCTAATTCATTTAAAACCTCTTCTCACTCCTGCGCTTACCAAAAGCATGCGGGATAGGCAAGCATGCGCTAATTATTTTAAAACCTCTTCTCACTCCGGCGCTTACCTTATCATGAAAAGCACATTTAATTAAAAAAATGTTATTATGGTCTTAACTTTACTTTTAAATGAGTCCATGCGCAGCTGCTTCTGATCAAAAGCATCGTTTATCTTTCTTCAGTTTTAAAAGTCTCTCTGTCTCGATGGAGATATTCCTTTAATTATTACCTCCTGCTTCGATTGAAAGTCCAGTTTAGAAAACTTTTTTATTTTAGATATGTAATCCCCCATGTTAAAAGTGCAAGCAAACGATCGCTTCCTTGTTGCTGCTTGTTGTCTTCTTCTGCAGCCCCGGTCTTCTGCAGTACCGGTAGTCGCAAGAAGGATCACTAGCGCCCTCTACCACCAGGAGGCGGGAGTCATTTAATGACTCATATTTGACACAAGCAGCTACGGTATATTAATAAAACATACGGTAGCTGCTTACTGTTGTTTTTAGCATATTCAATAGCTTGGACCTTAAATCCTACTGAATAGCTCTGTATCTTCTTCCCTTTATGCGATTTTAAATTATTGAAATTAGCCTCCATTTTGGAAAATGATGCCTTGAAAGGTGAAGTGTCACTCGTGACGTGACGAGTTTGACCCGGCAGTGAAACGAGGCACACCGGTTTTTCAAAATAAAGCGCTTTGAAAGACGCAACTCCAACAATAAAAAGCTCTCCACCACTACAAGCTAATAATATTAATAATAAGAATTGCAATTACCGGTATATAATAACACAATATTGATATTTTTCTTCCCTTTATGCAATTTCAAATTACTGAAATCAGCTTCCTCCATTTTGAAAATGATGAAAGGGGAAGTGTCACTCGTGACGTGACGAGTTTGACCCGGCGGAAATTCTAGGCGTATGCTAATTATTTTGCGAAACGAGTTTGACCCGGCGGAAGTGCCAAGCATGTGCTAATTATTTTGCGAAACGAGTTTGACCCGGCTGTAATTCTAGGCAGGCGAATACTATATTCCCGGCGGCAATTCAAGGAAATACGGTTTATGCGTCAAATGTGAACGGAATGCGTCCATTCGCGATGCGGTGTGTTAACTGATTTGCTTTCGAGGCATCTGATTCAACTGTCAATCTCGTAGTCGAATCGTCGACCATTGAACCCCCTGTGGAAGAGAGGCGAGTTGAGTACCCGATATTGACTTGCGATATTTGCTCGTGCAAATCTAAATGTCCCCAAATAAGCGCACAAGGGCTGGTGTTTTCTTCTATTTTAGTCAAGTCATTTACAAAAGGTAAACATGGGTAGGCTGTAGGCTACTAGGAGCTAGCAGCTACACGACAGCCAAGCATACTTGCCAACCCTCCCGACTTTTCCGGGAGACTCCCGAATTTCAGCGCTTCTCCCGAAAATCTCCCGGGACAACCATTCTCCCGAATTTCTCCCGATTTCCAACCGGACTTAAGGCATGCCCCCTTCAGGTCCGTGCGGACCTGAGTGAGGACAGCCTGTCGTCATGTCCGCTTTTCCTTCATATAAACAACGTGCCGGCTCAGTCATGTTATAACATCTACGGCTTTTGGCGAGTGCACAACTGCGCACACAACAAGAAGGAGACACAATCATGGCGACGACGAGTGACAGAGAATAGAACTAGGATGGACAATTCAACCCTAAACTTACTCCTTTCCTGCAAATTAAATTTCACAGAGGGTGCCTGTAATATAGTGATCTAAGTTGTTTGTTTATATCTCCTGGTGAATGTTGGGTGTAGTGTTCTGTAGTTACTTTTTGGTTGGCCAATGGTTTACGTTGTATTGCGCACCCTGACGGCAAGTGGGGGAGTCGGTTCTGAAGTATGAAGTAAACGTAAGAGACGTAACTTCATCACCTCGCCTGGTTATTGACTCCAACCCAGAATATTACACTGCCCATACCTATGCTCCTTCAAAGGCTGTGCTACTGGCTGCAAAGCATTGCACTTTCAAATACAACAATGAGTAGAGGAGTGTTATGTGTGTATATGTGTAAATAAATGAAGACTGAAATTCAAGTATTTCTTTTATATGTGTATAAATATAATAAAAAAATAAATAAATAAATAAATTAAAAAAAAAATAAAATAAAAACATATATATGTATATATATAGTAGGGCTGCAACAACTAATCGATTATATCGATTAAAATCTATTATAAAAATAGTTGGCAATTAATTTGGTCATCGATTCGTTGGATCTATGGTATGCGCATGCGCAGAGGCTACTTTTTTATTTTTTTAAATTTTTGATTTATTTTTGATTTTTTTTATAAGCCTTTATTTATAAACTGCAACATTTACAAACAGCTGAGAAACAATAATCAAAATAAGTATGGTGCCAGTATGCTGGTTTTTTTCAATAAAATACTGGAAAGGATAGAAATGTAGTTTGTCTCTTTTATCCAATTATTAATCGATTAATCAAAATAATAATCGACAGATTAATCGATTATCAAATTAGTTGTTAGTTGCAGCCCTAATATATATATACTGTATATATATAGCTACAATTCACTGAAAGTCAAGTATTAATTTAATTATATATATATATATATATATATATATATATATATATATATATATATATATATATATATATATATATATATATATATATATATATATATATATATATATATATATATATATATATATATATATATATATATATATATATATATATGTATGTGTGGGAAAAAATCACAAGATTATTTCATCTCGTTTTTTTTCCCACACATACATATTACGCTCTACCACGGTATCGAGCACTATTTTTTTAGATAGATATTACATATTATTAATTTGTGACGAGTAGGTGTTTTGGGCCATCATCAGGATTGAGGAAAACCCCTCATGAAACAGGCCTGTAGAGATGAAATAGTCTTGTGATTTTTTCCCACACATACATATATATATATATATATATATATATATATATATATATATATATATATATATATATATATATATATATATATATATATATATATATATATATATATATATATATATATATATATATATATATATATATATATATATATATATATATATATATATATATATATATATATATATATATATATATATATATATATAAAATAAATACTTGAATTTCAGTGAATTCTAGCTATAAATATACTCCTCCCCCATGCCTTGAATTCATCTAATTTCTGGAACACTTGTGGCAATTTCAAGGATTTTGTGCGAATTAAATACTTTTGTGCGAATTAAATACTTTTGTGTAGAAGATTAAAAAAGAAGAGGGCAAGAATCTTGGCTTTCGTAGTTTGTGGGGAACTTTTTGCGACGTGAGTGAGACATTGAAGTAAGTTCCAAAACGTTGTCTTTTCGCCTGTTTTCTGCTCCTCTGCTTTTACATGCCTTTCTATGTTGGCGAGGAATTGTGACGTTTACGTATATGTCGGATGAACGCATCTTGGTCGCATGGGATTTATGACCACATAAGAAACAGGTTTGAGTCGGATAAAGAAACCAAAAACAATATTCAGAATGACATGTAAAAAAATCAGTAACGGTCACATTTGGGAAAATAATTGAAATTGACCTGCAGTGTGACCGACATAGCCCTAAATTATTGACCTGGCCTGCAATTCTCTGATGAAACACACGATGGCGGTGTTCTCCTGGGTGAGCAACCACAACTCTCTCTGGCTGCGTTTCCATTGCAGGTTTTTGCCAAATAAAAGCGATATTTCTAAAAGTTTGGCTGAGTAAATTTGTGACAAGTAGGTGTTTTGGGCCATGAGCTGTAATTCTAGACTCCGTTTTGAGGAAGATGGACGCTTTGCGATTCCATCGTTTTGGAGCTGTGACTGCAATTGTACCTCACTGTGGATGTTTTTTAACTCACTGGGTGTCTGTTTGCGGCATGTTTTTTTACCTCCACACTTTGATGTTTTTCTACCTCCTTGCCCGGGGCTCCCACGCTCGAGCCTGACTTTGATGCCCGAGCCTGACTGTGATGTTTTTCACCTCCTCGCTTGGGGCCCCTGCCGTGCCCCGAGCCTGACTCTGATTTTATACTTAGAATTTATTTTCAATGAAATTGTCAGCATTATTTAATGTAAAAAAATTAAGTTCACAAAATTCAAACGCTAAAAATTCAGTTACATGAAAAAAGCTTTCGTAAAAAAGACACAAATTAACATTCATACAACGTGTCTATGAATGTTGTCATTCATCCAGGTCATTTTACATCTCAGGGCATTCAATCGATCGCAACTGGACTGTTTGGTTTGTCTTAGAAGACGTTTCACCTCTCATCCGAGTAGGCTACATCGGTTTGTGCTCATAGACTTAGGTTGGTCAGATCTGGTCTTAGACTTAGGTTGGTCAGATCTAGTCTTAGACTTAGGTTGGTCAGATCTAGTCTTAGACTTAGATTGGTTAGATCTAGTCTTAGACTTAGGTTGGTCAGATCTAGTCTTAGACTTAGGTTGGTTAGATCTAGTCTTAGACTTAGGTTGGTCAGATCTAGTCTTAGACTTAGGTTGGTCAGATCTAGTCTTAGACTAAGATTGGTCAGATCTAGTCTTAGACTTAGGTTGGTCAGATCTAGTATTCATACTTGCCAACCCTCCCGGTTTTACCGGGAGACTCCCGGAATTCAGCGCCTCTCCCGATAACCTCCCGGAAGAAATTTTCTCCCGATAAACTCCCGGAATTCAGCCGGAGCTGGAGGCCACGCCCCCTCCAGCTCAATGCGAACCTGAGTGGGGACAGCGGCGACAGTCTGTTTTCACGTCCGCTTTCCCACAATATAAACAGCGTGCCTGCCCAATCACGTTATAACTGTAGAATGATCGAGGGTGAGTTCTTGGTTTCCTATGTGGGTTTATTGTTAGGCAGTTTCCTTAACGTCCTCCCAGCGCGGTAACAACACACAACAACAGCAGTCACGTTTTCGTCTACCGTAAAGCAGTTCGTCTGCCGTAAACAGCAATGTTGTGACACTCTTAAACAGGACAATACTGCCATCTACTGGATAGCCTCCGGAACACTGAAATTCAAGTATTTATTTTATTTATATGTATAATAAAATAAATATATATACATATATATAGCTAGAATTCACTGAAAGTCAAGTATTTCATACATACTGTATATATATATGAAATACTCGAGTTGTTGAATTCTAGCTGTAAATATACTCCTCCCCTCTTAACGACGCCCCCAACAACGGCCCCGCCCCCGACCACGCCCCACGCCCCACCCCCCACCCCCCACCTCCCGGAATCGGAGATCTCAAGGTTGGCAAGTATGCTAGTATTAGACTTAAGTTGGTCAGATCTACTCTTATATTTAGGTTGGTCAGATCTAGTCTCAGACTTATTCACCCCTATACAATATCCTACCCTAATACCCTACTGTGCAATATTACCCTTCTTTTACAACATTTTACGGTAAATGGAAAAACAGTACCACTGTTTGTTGGGGGGGCTTACGGGAAAGGCTGGCAACTTAGTTGCTAGAATTTTTGTGTTAAATTTATATTGATTTTTCCAACATTGCATTGTTAATGGAAAAACAGTACAAGTTCTTTTTTTATTCTGGCAACTTAGCTGCCAGTTTTTCTACCGTAAAAACAAATGTACCGTCTTTCCATTTACAGTAATACACCGTTAAAAACAATAACCGTGGATTTTTACAGTCAAAAACTGGCAGCTCAGTCAACAGAATTTTTAACGCAAAAAACAGTAGTATTTTTTTTAATCAATTTACAGTAATATGCTGTAAAGAAAAACATAAAATGTATTGTCAATGTAAAATGTATTGTCATGAATTTGGTGGGTAGTATGCTGTAAAGTTAAGTATTTGTATTTATTTTTATTTAGACCAAAACATGTTTGGAAAGTATGATAATATTAGGAGTGTAACGGTACGTGTATTTGTATTGAACCGTTTCGGTACGGGGGGTTCGGTTCGGTTCGGAGGTGTACCGAACGAGTTTCCACACGAACATATTAAGCTAAGCTAAAGTCTTAACAAGCTAATCCGCTTCCTTTTGCCTGTCTCTTTTAGTACACAGCACCCAGCATTGTCCCACCCACACAACCATCTGATTGGTTACACACAAAGCGGTAACAGCCAATCAGCAGTGCGTATTCAGAGCGCATGTAATCAGTGCTTGGCGTTTAGCAGGTAAGCATCAGGCAGCGGACTCTCCCCAAATATAATAAACACCTCCCAGTCAACTACTAGTAACGTCACTATGAGCCCGTTGACCTTCTAGAAATATAAACTGCAGCTCAGCTCGCTCGCAGTCCTGGCTTGAGGTGAAGGATAATTCGCTTTTAGCATAACGTTAGCTCATTTTGCAGTGTGTGTGTGTGTGTGTGCGTGTGTGTGTGTGTGTGTTACGGACAGCAAAGCCCTGTCTGTCTGTTATTTCACTTTACCTTTTTCTGTGTTGATTGAGCTGTGTTGAAGCAGCAAAAAAGGACATAATGTTAAATGAAGAGTTTCTGTCTCTGATAGTTGATATAATATTGTAACTGCATAATTAAGCCTACATGAACTCCATGGTGTTCAGGGATGAATAGTCTCTCCTACTGCTATTGTACTATTTTTTCAGCTATAGTTACATTAATCATTAGTAATGCAGCAGCCTAGTTTTGAATGGCAGGGTCCCTGCTATCACATGTTGATAAAAATATAACATTTACATAATAAAAATCAACTACAGGCTTCCCAAATGCTGTAATAAATGAAGCATGATGAGTTGACTTGAAACTGTTTAATGTTGCACTTTTTATATGTAGAAGAAAAGTTTTGTCATTTTATTTAATCAGAGCAACAACTTGAGGCAGTTTAATGTGGATTAACGTGGGCAGAATTATTTTAGTGTTCCCAATGTTAAAAAGGATAAAGCCATTGTTTACAAATTTGGTAAATAAATAAGTAAAACATTTATATTTTGTTGTTTTCTTACTGTACCGAAAATGAACCGAACCGTGACCTCTAAACCGAGGTACGTACCGAACCTGAATTTTTGTGTACCGTTACACCCCTAGATAATATACTGCAATATTTGTTGCAATATGGGCTACTATTAAAGTTGAAAAGGTATGCAATTTCAAGCAGTACATATATTTTTTCTGTCAACATTTAAAAAAGCAATTACATTTAGTGAAAAAATATTAAGTACTTTATTGACACTTATCATTTCCAGGTGTTTGCGGGCTTTGAGTTTTACACCTGTGCTCCAAACCATTTAGGTACATACTGTATGTGTGTGACTGACGGGAAGAAAAGCTCTGACTCGTTTGTCGCCGCCTATTTGTTTGCACTTCATACATCTCTACAACCCACGTATGAAGACAACCAGTATTGTCTGCCTTTTTTCCCCCGACAAAAATACCGGGTCAATGCACAGATTGCATCACGCAGATGCTACAAATAGCACAATGATAAGCGACAAGCATAAAAATGACCAGAGAACGCGATCGCGATAATATTTAAGGTTTTTCCACCTGTAACGTGCTACTGTAGAAGAAGTAGGGATTAGTGAAGGCAGCCATGAAACCTGTATCGCACCTCCTGTCCATCCCAGCATCCCTCACCTTCATCACCCCACACTTAAGAAAAGGTCAACATGTTGATGTCATAAATCTGCAGATTTAACCCGAGCCCCCGGTTGTTAAACTGCGTGGAAACCATTAGCACCTTGTCCTTCATTGTGATCCTCAGTTTGCAAAGTGTAAGTGAGCGAGCCAGGGGAGGGAAGCAAAGAAGCGAGGTGAGAGACTCTTGGCCAAAGCAGGAGCAAGCAGAGATGGATGAGACGCGTGAAGCAAAGGTCAAGGTTGAGAGTGGAGGACACGGAGGAGGTGGAAAGAAACAGTGTAAAGAATGCAGCGGGAGCATTCTGTCATGCTTGCTTCTTTGAATCACTTTTTATACGAAAACGTCGGTGGGAAAGCGTCGTTTCTTTTCTAACTTCACCATGTGCTTTTTAAACACAGAGAACATTATAAAACCACTAAAATCTAATTACAATTGGAACTCTCTTGCAACAACACAGATCAACATAATTGCTTTTCCTCTTTTCTACATCACACTTTTTTGTTTCCGTGCGCGTGCATGAGCAAGGCCATCACGGTGATGGGGAAACAAAAAAAATGTGACGATAACTGTCGAACCAGTATTGCCGAAGACGTGCTACTGATTAGCATTAGCGTTTTGACATGGCGATTTCAACGCCTCCAAGTTAGGTAATGAAAACTACAGCTAAAGATGTACCATCAAATAGCTGGCGTGTAATACATATACAATACTTAAAGCAATTAACAGGGCGCAACAAAAGACTAGATTCAGCGTAATGGCAAAGACAACTCCACACACTAGGGTTGTCCCGAAAACAGTATTTTAGTACCGGTACCAAAATGTATTTAGATACTTTTCGATACTTTTCTAAATAAAGGGGACCACACAAATTGGCATTATTGGCTTTATTTTAACAAAAAATGTATGGTACGTTAAACATATGTTTCTTATTGCAGTCCAAGAACAATTTTGTCCTTAAATAAAATAGTAAACATACCAGACAACTAGAGATGTCCGATAATATAGGCCTGCCGATATTATCGGCCGATAAATGCTTTAAAATGTAATATCGGAAATTATCGGTATCGTTTTTTTTTTTTATCGGTATCTGTTTTTTTGTTGTTTTTTTTATTAAATCAAAATAAAAAACACAAGATACACTTACAATTAATGCACCAACCCAAAAAACCTCCGTCCCCCATTTACACTCATTCACACAAAAGGGTTGTTTCTTTCTGTTATTAATATTCTGGTTCCACATTATATATCAATATATATCAATACAGTCTGCATGGGATACAGTCCGTAAGCACACATGATTGTGCGTGCTGCTGGTCGACTAATAGTACTAACCTTTAACAGTTAATTTTACTCATTTTTATTAATTACTAGTTTCTATGTAACTGTTTTTATATTGTTTTACCTTCTTTTTTATTCAAGAATTTTTTATTTATTTATTTATCTTTTTTTATTTTATTTTATTTTTTTTATAAAAGGACCTTATCTTTACCATACCTGGTTGTCCAAATTAGGCATAAAATGTGTTAATTCCACGACTGTATATATCGGTATCGGTTGATATCGGTATCGGTTGATATCTGAATTGGTAATTAAAGAGTTGGACAATATCGGAATATCGGATATCGGCAAAAAGCCATTATCGGATATCCCTACAGACAACTTGTCTTTTAGTAGTAAGTAAGCAAACAAAGGCTCCTAATTTGTCTGCTGACGTATGCAGTAACATATTGTGTCATTTATCATTCTATTATTTTGTTAAAATTATGAGGGACAAGCTGTAAAAAATTATTATTACATTTACTGTTAATATCTGGTTATTTTCTGTTTCAACATGTTCTATCTACACTTCTGTTAAAACGTAATAATCACTTATTCTTCTGTTGTTTGGATACTTTACATTTGTTTTGGATGATACCACAAATTTAGGTATCAAACCGATACCAAGTAGTTACAGGATCATATATTGGTCATAATTGAAGAACTCATGTGTCCAGGGACATATTTCTTGAGTTTATAACCATGAATCCGTTCTCCCTTTTCTGTCTACACACCTGCTTGTAAGTACTCCGTGATTGTGCGCTGCCGAACATGCTCCTCTGCTTGTAAACCCAGCAATGTCATGACGTGACGGCGCACCGTCATGTCCGTTAAAAAAAATAAAAAATTGAGAACGGGTACTTTTCAAACAGAGTATAGTACCGTTTTTGATTCATTAGTACCACGATACTATACTAGTACCAGTATACTGTACAACCCTACAACACACTGTAGCCTACTGTCATCCAACATCTTGGAATTGCCACTGCATGGAAAGTCTATATACAATATAATACTTGCAAATGAGAATAATAATAATAAGTAATAAAACACTGGACAGCACAGTTATCATTACCAGCTCACTCTTAATTGTTAAATAAAACAATTATCTTTTATTATTAGACAAACTAACATGTATTAACACATGAACACACACAGAAGTACTGAAAATTGGTACCGTTAAGTACCGGTGTTGATTCCCAGGTACCGGGAATTGGTACCGTATTAATTCTAATTTGCAATGGACCCAACCCTACAGTGAAGAGTGTAAGACTCGATGAAGAATGAGGATTACTTCGAAGTGTAAAACTTGGTTTTTGTACTCCCCACTTTTTGTAGGATTCGATTTACGACCAACAAACCAGTATGTGCTTTTTTTGAATACGACCGCAAAATAGGGCACCAAAATTGTGAGTTGCAGCACCTTGATAAAGAAGGTGACAAACGCCAAAAAGTAAGAAGTTTTCCTCTCATCTTTGTCTCCGCCAACAAGTGTCTTTAATAAAGTGATGTTAAACATTTACTTTTCCATTTTATTCGTCATTTGCATTGTTGTCTGCATGTACAACCATAATAATTATATATAAGATGTGTTTTGTCTTGATAGATCTCAAACAAATTAAATGGATTCACATTTTCACGGTGTTGCATGCTTGACCCCTTGATGCAGAGAGGGCAGGCGATGTGTCAGTAAAAGGTCCTTTTTTTTATTAAGGACACAATAAGGTAGCATCAGAGAGGCTACGGGCAGCAGATTGTGGGTGAGCATAAACAAGGCAAGGCAAAACACAAAAAGGGCACAGTGAAAATACAACAACAGAACAGCATCTCATGGAAGGCGGCATTAGTAGTACATGGGCAAAATGTTTTTAACTTGATCATAATTCGGATTAGAATGTTCCTGTATACATGCACCCTGAAAAAAATGATCTGATTATGACGTGCATGTCCATGCATCTCACCTTCAATCGGAATACCATTAAAGGAAATATGTGTTATTGCTTGTGCTATGGCGTCATCTTTTGGATGAGTTCGCCCACTGCTGGTGCTGAAAAAGCAGTGATTTTCGCTGTAAACAAACATGGATTTGTGCATTTCTGCTTGTCCGACGTCACGGTATTTTTTCCTTCTGTTCACTACTTTTGTTTTTCCTAGTCTTGTTTTTAAAGCAACAAACTCAACAGCATTATTTTTGTTGAATGGGGGGAAACCACAGCAAGACAATCGCTTCATTCCGAGACTAATAAATGTACCGGATTTTCCGAACTATAAGGCGCACTTAAAATATTAGTTTTTTCTCAAAACTCGACAGTGCGCCTTATAACCCGGTGTGGAATAAGTTTGGTTGAGCTTACCCACCTCGAAGCTATTTTATTTGGTACATGGTGTAATGATAAGTGTAACTAGTAGATGGCAGTCAAACATAATAGATACTGTAAGTGTAGGCTGCACTATGATGGCAATGTGACTCAAGTAGATAACACCAACATTTTAAATGTTCCATTGAAAATATAGAACATTACACATGGCGCTCAAAAATCTATCAAAATGTTTTAGTACGACTTTGGTAGGCTATGAAGCCGCACCGCTTGATGGATTGTACTGTGCTTCAACACACAAGTATTATTATGGTGTGTGTATAAGGTAAGACATATTATCTGGCGTTTTGTTTCGCAATATTATGCAAAAGCAACTTTCCTTACCTTCTTGTACCTGCTGATCTGTATTTGGGATCTGCATAAGTCCTGAAAAATTGCGCGCATTCGCCTTTGTAGTCGGTGCCGACACCGTAGTCGATAAGCTTTTTCTTTTTCTCTATCTTCTTGTTATGCGACATTCATCCTCCACTGTTGCCATTTCTAATATAAAGTAGTGTAAAGTTCTTACTTATATCTGTCAGTAAACTCGCCATGAAAGGGCTAAAACATACCGGTGTAGTGAGTTTACATTATTCACCCAAGGAACTTTAGTTATTAGAGAGTTCCAGTCGGACGGTTTTTCACGGGACACATTTCCGCTGTTGTTGTTTCCGGATGAGGACATGCTGCTCCGTTATTGACTTAAGTAAAGTCTGAATGTCATTAAAACAGTTAGCTCCATCTTTTGACACTTCTTCCACTCCCGTCCTTGCACGCTACACCGCTAAAACAAAGATGACGGGGAGAAGACGCTGTCGAAGGTGAGCCACGTGAATAAGGCCGCCCACAAAACAGCGCATCCTGAAGCGACTGTCAGAAAGCGGCTTGAATATGATATGTAAAACATAATCTATGCAACATTTTGACCAAAGAACTACCATTACATGTTATGTAGGCCACAAGGAAGTGTTTTACATTTAGAAAAAAAAAAATCATATGACCCCTTTAAAGGCCTACTGAAATGAATTTATTTTATTTAAACGGGAATAGCAGATCCATTCTATGTGTCATACTTGATCATTTCGCGATATTGCCATATTTTTGCTGAAAGGATTTAGTAGAGAAAATCGACGATAAAGTTCGCAACTTTTGCTCGCTGATTAAAAAAAACCTTGCCCCTACCGGAAGTAGCGTGACGTCACAAGCGGTAGTGCTGCTCACAATTCCCCGTTGTTTACAATGGAGCGAGAGATATTAGGAGCGAGAAAGTGACGATTACCCCATTAATTTGAGCGAGGATGAAAGATTCGTGGATGAGGAACGTTAGAGTGACGGACTAGAATGCAGTTCAAGAGATATCTTTTTTCGCTCTGACCGTAACTTAGGTACAAGCTGGCTCATTGGAATCCACACTCTCTCCTTTTTCTATTGTGGATCACGGATTTATATTTTAAACCACCTCGGATACTATATCCTCTTGAAAATGAGAGTCGAGAAGGCGAAATGGACATTAACAGTGACTTTTATCTCCATGACAATACATCGACGAAGCTCTTTAGCATGAGCTAACGTGATAGCATCCGTCTCAAATGCAGATAGAAACAAAATAAATAAATCCCTGACTGGAAGGATAGACAGAAGATCAACAATACTACTATCAGGAGACACCAAACCAAACACTGGACATGTAAATACACGGTTAATGTGTATTCGACACCTGTCGAAGCCTAGCAATGCTGTTGCTAACGACGCTAACTTAACAACGGGACCTCGTCAGAGCTATGATAAAAACATTAGCGCTCCACCTACGCCAGCCAGCCCTCCTCTGCTCATCAACACCCGTGCTCACCTGCGTTCCAGCGATCGACGATGCGGTCGGCGGCCCGCAGACGTAGGAAGTCAAGCTGAGTTCGCCGCTAGCGCGTCTGCTATCCAACAAAGTCCTCCTTGTTGTGTTGCTACAGCCAGTCGCATACACCGATCCCACCTACAATGTTCTTCTTTGCAGCCTCCATTGTTCATTAAACAAATTGCAAAAGATTCACCAACACAGATGTCCAGAATACTGTGGAATTTTGTCGAAGAAAACAGAGCTCTGTGTATTGTGTCCAAAAGGGTCCAAACACTTCCGTTGACCTCGCGACGTCACGCACATACGTCATCCTCCAAAGGCGTTTTGAACCGGAAGTTCCCCGGGAAATTTAAAATTGCACTTTATAAGTTAACCCGGCCGTATTGGCATGTGTTGCAATGTTAAGATTTCATCATTGATGTATAAACTATCACACTGCGTGGTCGGTAGTAGTGGGTTTAAGTAGGCCTTTAATGCGCCCATAATCCCATAATCCATATATATGAAAAAAAGTTAAAAATACACCATTCATCGGCAGTGCGCCTTATAATCCGGTACGTCCGGAAAATACGGTAGTCCCACCTTCACCACCAAAGTACAGCTGACATCAAAGACATGCGCAGTAAGGATCATTTCAACCAGACTTTCAAAAGACGTGTTTTAATGCGCTACAATCCGAATGACTATCGGCATAAACCACCCGTCTCGATCGGAATAAAATGTGCATACAAACGTGTGCGATCGGGTCGGAATATTCCGAATGGGGTGTTTACATGAAGTATTTTTATTCCGGTTAGGTTTTTAATCCGATTAAATGTGTCCATGTGCACATAGCTACTGGGAGATGAACTCTCCTGATTAGTGATTAGTGACAGGAACCCGAAATCAATCAGCAATCTTGACATTAGACTTAGACTTGGATAAACTTTAATGATCCACAAGGGAAATTGTTCCACACAGTAGCTCAGTTACAAAGGATGGAAAGGATATTGCACACAAGGGCACAAAAAGAGGGCGAAAACAAAAAAGTAAGTATAAAGTAGTGCACCATAGTAGCAATATAAATATAATATACCGTATTTTTCGGACTATAAGTCGCAGTTTTTTTTCATAGTTTGGTGCGACTTATACTCAGGAGCGACTTATGTGTGATATTATTAACACATTACCGTAAAATATCAAATAATATTATTTAGCTCATTCACGTAAGAGACTAGACGTATAAGATTTCATGGGATTTAGCGATTAGGAGTGACAGATTGTTTGGTAAACGTATAGCATGTTCTATATGTTATAGTTATTTGAATGACTCTTACCATAATATGTTACGTTAACATACCAGGCACGTTCTCAGTTGGTTATTTATGCGTCATATAACGTACACTTATTCAGCCTGTTGTTCACTACTCTTTATTTATTTTAAATTGCCTTTCAAATGTCTATTCTTGGTGTTGGGTTTTATCAAATAAATTTCCACCAAAAATGCGACTTATACTCCAGTGCGACTTATATATGTATTTTTCCTTCTTTATTATGCATTTTCGGCCGGTGCGATTTATACTCCGGTGCGACTTATACACCGAAAAATACGGTATATGTAATACTTAATAACATTATTTTGACTTTTTTGGAACGCGTTACTAAAACCGAGGCACCGCTGTAGTTTATCGTTTGGGTTCCTGGAACTTTCTCCGAGGGAACTCCCGTTCTCCTCTCACTACCACTAATATAAATCCCGTAATAGACATGACGTGTGCTCACATAACCCCTGAGTGTACATTCCAAACGCACCCATGAGTCAGTCGGTATGACTGCTCGGCCCACTCCAGGGTCCAGCTCGTATCTTATGGAGGGATTTCATTAAAGTTTCACGCAGTTTTGCATATTTATTTCACACTTTATGCGCCTCACGTTTTCACAAGCTCAGGCTGAGCACCTAATAAGCTACACATCAAGGTTATGCGTTTGCACGTAGGCTAATATAAGGCGTGTATAGCCCGGAGTACATGTGGACAGTTCTGCTACATTTATAGAGATCGTACATGACACAGTAAGTCTCACACATGCTTTCGTAAATTAATACATCAAACTGTCTGATGTGCTGTGTTGAATCACAAATATTCATCATCCACTCAACCCATTTTTTTTTGCCTTCATATTTTACTAAAAGCAGGGGTCGGCAACCCAAAATGTTGCAAAAAAATGCAAAGCCTCATGCACTGTAAGTCTTATAATGAAGGCAGCACATGATTTAAGTTATAAAGTTAAAGTTAAAATACCAATGGTTGTCACACACACACTAGGTGTGGCGAAATTATTCTCTGCATTTGACCCATCACTTTTGAAAACCCCCTGGGAGGTGAGGGGAGCAGTGAGCAGCAGCAGTGGCCGCGCCCGGGAATCATTTTTGGTGATTTAACCCCCAATTCCAACCCTTGATGCTGAGTGCCAAGCAGGGAGGTAATGGGTCCCATTTTTATAGTCTTTGGTATGACTCGGCCAGGGTTTGAACTCACGACCTACCGATCTCAGGGCGGACACTCTAACCACAAGGCCACTGAGTAAGTTAACTGTTTTATTTAACTGTTTATATTAACTATTAACTGTCAAAATTAGAGATGTTTTATGCTTTAAAATGTAATATCGGAAATTATCGGTATCGTTTTTTTTTTTATCTGTATCGTTTTTTTTATTATCGGTATCGTTTTTTTTATTTGATTAAATCAACATAAAAACCACAAGATATACTTACAATTAGTGCACCAACCCAAAAAACCTCTCTCCCCCGTTTACACTCATTCACACTCATTCACACAAAAGGGTTGTTTCTTTCTGTTATTAATATTCTGGTTCCTACATTATATATCAATATACACTACCGTTCAAAAGTTTGGGGTCACATTGAAATGTCCTTATTTTTGAAGGAAAAGCACTGCACTTTTCAATGAAGATAACTTTAAACTAGTCTTAACTTTAAAGAAATACACTCTATACATTGCTAATGTGGTAAATGACTATTCTAGCTGCAAATGTCTGGTTTTTGGTGCAATATCTACATAGGTGTATAGAGGCCCATTTCCAGCAACTATCACTCCAGTGTTCTAATGTTACAATGTGTTTGCTCATTGGCTCAGAAGGCTAATTGATTATTAGAAAACCCTTGTGCAATCATGTTCACACATCTGAAAACAGTTTAGCTCGTTACAGAAGCTACAAAACTGACCTTCCTTTGAGCAGATTGAGTTTCTGGAGCATCACATTTGTGGGGTCAATTAAACGCTCAAAATGGCCAGAAAAAGAGAAGTTTCATCTGAA
This sequence comes from Entelurus aequoreus, assembly GCF_033978785.1. Classification (NCBI taxonomy): domain Eukaryota; kingdom Metazoa; phylum Chordata; class Actinopteri; order Syngnathiformes; family Syngnathidae; genus Entelurus; species Entelurus aequoreus. The sequence continues at coordinate 76,632,683 of NC_084734.1, read as the reverse complement.
ACTCGACAGTCTATTCTTGTTCTTAGAAATGAAGGCTATTCCACAAAATTGTTTGGGTGACCCCAAACTTTTGAACGGTAGTGTATATCAATACAGTCTGCAAGGGATACAGTCCGTAAGCACACATGATTGTGCGTGCTGCTGCTCCACTAATAGTACTAACCTTTAACAGTTATTTTTACTCATGTTCATTAATTACTAGTTTCTATGTAACTGTTTTTATATTGTTTTACTTTCTTTTTTATCCAAAAAAATGTTTTTAATTTATTTATCTTACAAACCCCGTTTCCACATGAGTTGGGGAATTGTGTTAGATGTAAATATAAACGGAATACAATGATTTGCAAATCCTTTTCAACCCACATTCAATTGAATGCACTACAAAGACAAGATATTTGATGTTCAAACTTATAAACTTTTATTTTTTTTGTGCAAATAATAATTAACTTACGTAACGTAACGTAACGTACGTCTGGCAGAACATTCTGGGGTCCAACGTCAACTTTCCTGTGCATGTTTCCTCCCGCTTCCCAAAAACATGCACACCCTTCAGTCCACCGCCGCGTTTCCCCCTCACAAAAGGCGACTGCATCCATGAACACAATCATAAGCCCATTCCCTGAATACATTCCCTTGGTTGCCAGCAGCTACTGTTTCAAAGCCGGTGAGGTCTTCTGCTCAGGTTGGTTATGTGGCCATTCAGGATTTGAACGCACCCGGTGGGAGTCTGAACAAAGGCCCGCCATCATAGTTAATACACCCCCTCTTCTTGGATATGAAAAGAGGCATTTGGAAAACCGCAGGGAGCTATGATAACGACGCATAGGACAGATTTTTCCTCCTTTGCCTCGCTCGGTGTCTGTTACTTCTGCTCTTTTCCGCTGCACTGTCTGCTCGCTCGGTAATGGCTGTCCCCGACACCTCTGTTCAGTCAGCCAAATGTCACATAGCAGAAACTGAAATATCAACTTGGCACTCAATATGGCGTAGAAAAGATGGGGGAGGTGCCGCTGTCTTGTCCTCGGGGAAACTATGTGCTTCTAATTATCACCATGCCAACCTGCTGAGGAAAAGGCCTTTATGCAGTAAATTACATTAGCAGTGTTGGGAAAATTACTTCTGGAAAGTAATTCATTATAGTTAGAAATTACAGTCCCGATAAAGCAATTGAATTACTCATGGAATTACTTTTCAACAAATGTAATCAGTCACTGTGATGTTTATGCTATTGTTCTGATTCATAGAATGTGTTGTTAAGAAAAGTTTCATTAGATGCGAGTTAATTATGTACTATTTGTGGCATGTCTCTTTAAGGGGCCACGCTTGTATCCGAGCTCAAGGCGCGATGAGAAGCAGAGAGAAAGGGACGACAGGGAAACGACAGCACAACACACAAAAGGTAAGTAAAAACTACTGATATACTGTGGGGGGAAGTAATGAACAATAACAACAACTACAAGAGGCAATTCCTGAAGGAATTGCGTGTGAATGCTCCAATGCTGAAGTTGAAGTGAAATGCTGACAGAATGTAGTATGAACATACCGTATTTTCTGCACTATAAGGCGCACCTAAAAACCGCCAATTTTCTCAAAAGCTGACAGTGCGCCTTATAATCCGGTGCGCCTTATATATGGACCAATATTGAGCCACAACAGGTCTCGCAACTACGGGATGCATAAAGTAACCCCAGCCTCTACTGTAGCGTCTATTCTATGCGCCTTATAAGGTGGTGCGCCTTATAACGCGGTGCGCCTTATATATGAACAAAGTTTTAAAATAGGCCATTCATTGAAGGTGCGCCTTATAATCTGGTGCGCCTTGTAGTGCGGAAAATACGGTACTTGCCAACCTTGAGACCTCCGAATTTGGGAGATGGGTTGGGGGGCGGGGTTGAGGTGCAGGCAGCATACCACTTTCCCTTCCAGCTGTCCTGGATGAAATGAAATTATTTTTTCCAATCATTTTGGAACTCGCAAGCGTATTTCTTCTTCTTTTTTTTTTTTTTCCAAATATTTTTATTGAATTTTGCAGACAATACAGTATGATGGATCATGGCAACAGCAAGTTGAGGTATCTGCATATTTTTCAATATGTAACATAATAAACCCCATCCCTTACAATACCCACCCACTTAATTCCCAAGGTGTATTTCTTCTTCTTACTCGTCGTCGCCATGTCTCTTCTTCGCTCTTCTGCTTCGTCTCCTTCTTGTTGTGTGTGCAGTTGTGCACTGAGCTCCAAAAGCCGTAGATGTTATTGTAGCGTCCCGGAAGAGTTAGTGCTGCAAGGGATTCTGGGTATTTTTTGTGTTGTGTTGATGTTGTGTTATGGTGCGAATGTTCTCCCGAAATGTGTTTGTCATTCTTGTTTGGTGTGGGTTCACAGTGTGGCGCATATTTGTAACAGTGTTAAAGTTGTTTATACGACCACCCTCAGTGTGACCTGTATGGCTGTTGATCAAGTATGCCTTGCATTCACTTATGTGTGTGTAAAAGCTGCATATATTATGTGACTGGGCCGGCACGCTGTTTGTATGGAGGAAAAGCGGACGTGACGACAGGTTATAGAGGACGCTAAAGGCAGTGCCTTTAAGGCACGCCCCCAATATTGTTGCCCGCGTGGAAATCGTGAGAAATTTGGGAGAATGGTTGCCCCGGAAGATTTTCGGGAGGGGCAATGAAATTCGGCAATCTCCCGGGAAAATCGGGAGGGTTGGCAAGTATGAGTATGAATGTAAGAATAGTTTGAATGTTGAAATCGTTTACACGCTGAAGTAGCTTGAATGTTGAAGAATTAGAATTTCCAGGAAAACCGGAATTTGGTTTGGAACATGGAAAAGTGTTAGTTTGAATGTCCAGGATGAGTGGAATGTGTTAATGTTGGAATGGTTTGAATAGGTTGAAAAATGTGGGAATTGTGCAACTTGGAAAAATGTCCCATTCATTTTAATGGGAACGTCCTGGAAAATTTGGAAATTTTGGGAAAAGCAGGATTTTGGAAAAATGATTAGGAGCATGAATGTCCTTAATGAGCTGAATTGGTTGGTGTTAGAATTGTTGAAATCGGGCAAGAAATGTTGAAATAGCAAATGGTGTTAGGGAATTTCGGGGAGATCTGGAATTTTTTTGAACTTGGAAAATGGGTAGTTTGAATTTCCAGAATGGTGGAATGTGTTAAAGGTGGATTTGTTTGAATGGGTTGAAGAATGTGGGAATTGTGGAAGTTTGAAAAATGGCCAATTCATTTTGAAAGGGAAATATGCAAAAAAAAAAAAAGGAATTATGGGAAATCTGGGAATTTTTTTTAGAATTGTTGAAGTAGAGCACACAATTCCTGAACATGCTGAATATTTTGAAGTTGGAACGGTTTGATTTAGATGACAAATTTGTAAGTTTTGGAATTTTGAAGAATGTCCAAATGATTTAAATGGAAATTTCAGAAAAAACTGTGAATTTCGGGAAAAGCGGGCATTTTTTTGGAAATGGTAAAAAACTTAAATGCTCTGAATGAGTTGAAATGGTTGGTTTTGAAATGTTTCAAATTGGTGGAGAAATGTTGAAGTGGTAACATGTTTAATTGAGAAATGGTATTACGGAATTCCTGGAATTTTGGAAAAACCAGGAATTTTTCCAGTTCAAAAAACAACTTTGTTTTTTGTCCTAATTAAGAGGAATGTTTTGACGGTGGAACGGTTGAAATGCGTTGAAAAATGCGGAAGTCGCCAGAAAAAAGGGTGAAAATATGGCTTTGGAAAACCAGGGATTCTGGGAAATCCTGGAATTTTTTTTACCTTGAAAAAAGGGAAGTTTAAATTTACATAATGGTGGAATGTGTTGAAGGTGGAATGGTTCGAAACGGTTGAAAAATGTGGAAATGGTGGAAGTTTGAAAAATGGCCAATTTATTTTGAATGGGAAAAATGTCACGGAAAACCTGGAATTCTGGGAAATCTGGGAATTTTTGGAATTTGTCAAGGGAAAGCCCGCGATTCCCGAATAGGCTGAACAGTTTGAAGTTGGAACAGTTTGAATCGGGTGAAAAATGTGGAAGGTAGAACGTGCCAAAATCTGGAGAAGAAGAAGAATAATAATAATAAGTTTAAATAGTTAATTTTGGTGTAGAAATCCATATGTGTGAATGCTTTGGAGCATTCACACAATAAACAAATCCTAATAATAATAATAATAATAACTGGGATTTATATAGCGCTTTTCTAAGTACCCAAAGTCGCTTTACATGTTAAAAACCCATCATTCATTCACACCTGGTGGTGGTAAGCTACTTTCATAGCCACAGCTGCCCTGGGGTAGACTGACGGAAGCGTGGCTGCCAATTTGCGCCTACTGCCCCTCCGACCACCACCTATCATTCATTCAACATTCATTCACCGGTGTGAGCGGCACCGGGGGCAAGGGTGAAGTGTCCTGCCCAAGGACACAACGGCATGGTAAGAGGCGGGGAGCGAACCTGCAACCCTCAGGTTTCTGACACGGGCGCTCTACCCACTGCGCCATGCCGCCCCATAAACCACAACTAATGCAGTAAAGCATGATGGGAACAAGGAAGTACCCCGCCATTTATACGTAGCTGCCACCCAAAGGCAATGCATAAAAGTTTAAAAATAAATCATAACTTGCGCATTTCTGCGGTAGGTCTTGTTGACAATGACAAAATGTGTGTTAATGATGCAGAATATTGAATGGGGAAAAAAGACCCTGCAAAGGGGCAGAGGTTTGTTAAAAACAGTTTTGGTTGATTACTTGCACGTCAGCAAATAGTTGCAAAACTTACAAGTTTATTGTAGCATTTTAGCTTGCAAGCCCCGAGCCAGCGCCACCACTTCGCTTATTATAACCTATCAGTGCCTCCCGCCAGGCAGAGTTTAAATCGAAGATATTAGCAAGCTGCCCTCTGGCTGTGATCCCATTCAGTGGTCACGAAAGCTACAAAATTACTCAAAACACCGGTGGAATCAATAATTAATTAAATGATTAAATTTAGTTTTACAAGAAATAAATTAATAATACATTTAATAACACATTTATTAATTCCATCCATCCATTCATCCATCCATTTCCTACTGCTTAATTCCAATTGTAATTAATAAATGACACATTTTTGTAATTATTCAAAAATCTATTTATTTATCTAATTTTGTCCCATTTTGCCCTCCGTAGCTAACTTTATGTGTCATTGTACTTTCAATGTGTTTTGGCAGGGTGTGTATTTTTGCCACCAAAGATATACCGTAGTATTTGATAAGTACCTGTTAATGGCATTAAAGTACTAATGATTGTCACACACACACTAGGTGTGGTGAGATTATCCCATTTGACCCATCATCCTCACCCCCTGGGAGGTGAGGGGAGCAGTGAGCAGCAGCGGTGGCAGCGCTCGGGAATAATTTTTGGTGATTCAACCCCCAATTCCAACCCTTGATGCTGAGTGTCAAGCAGGGAGGTGATAGGTCCCATTTTTATAGTCTTTGGTATGACTCGGCCAGGGTTTGAACTCACGACCTACCGATCTCAGGGCAGACACTCTAACCCAGGGGTCACCAACCTTTTTGAAACCAAGAGCTACTTCTTGGGTACTGATTAATGCGAAGGGCTACCAGTTTGATACACACTTAAATAAATTGCCGGAAATAGCCAATTTGCTCAATTTACCTTTAACTCTATGTTATTATTAATAATTAATGATATTTACACTTAATTGAACGGTTTAAAAGAGGAGAAAACACGAAAAAAATGACAATTACATTTTGAAACAAAGTGTATCTTCAATTTCAACTCTTTAAAATTCAAAATTCAAACGAAAAAAAGAAGAGAAAAACTTAAAAAAAGAATTTATGGAACATCATTAGTAATTTTTCCTGATTAAGATTAATTTTAGAATTTTGATGACATGTTTTAAATAGGTTAAAATCCAATCTACACTTTGTTAGAATATATAACAAATTGGACCAAGCTATATTTATAACAAAGACAAATAATTATTTCTTCTATATTTTCCAGAACAAAATTTTTAAAAGAAATTCAAAAGACCTTGAAATAAGATTTAAATTTGATTCTACAGATTTTCTAGATTTGCCAGAATAATTTTTTTGAATTTTAATCATAATAAGTTTGAAGAAATATTTCACAAATATTCTTCGTCGAAAAAACAGAAGCTAAAATGAAGAATTAAATTAAAATGTATTTATTATTCTTTACAATAAAAAAAATAAATTTACTTGAACATTGATTTAAATTTTCAGGAAAGAAGAGGAAGGAATTCAAAAGGTAAACATGTATATGTGTTTAAAAATCCTAAAATCATTTTTAAGGTTGTATTTTTTCTCTAAAATTGTCTTTCTGAAAGTAATAAGAAGCAAAGTAAAAAAAATAATGAATTTATTTAAACAAGTGAAGACCAAGTCTTTAAAATATTTTCTTGGATTTTCAAATTCTATTTGAGTTTTGTCTCTCTTAGAATTAAAAATGTCGGGCAAAGCGAGACCAGCTTGCTAGTAAATAAATAAAATTTAAAAAATAGAGGCAGCTCACAGGTAAGTGCTGCTATTTGAGCTATTTTTAGAACAGGCCGGCGGGCTACTCATCTGGTCCTTACGGGTTACCTGGTGCCCGCGGGCACCGCGTTGGTGACCCCTGCTCTAACCACTAATAACACATTTATTAATTCCATCCATCCATCCATTTCCTACTGCTTGATTCCAATTGTAATTAATACATGACATTGATTGATTGATTGAAACTTTTATTAGTAGATTGCACAGTACAGTACATATTCCGTACAATTGACCAATAAATGGTACGTTTTTCAACTCGTTTAAGTCGGGGTCCACATTAATCAATTCATGGTACAAATATATACTATCAGCATAATACAGTCATCACACAAGTTAATCATCAGCGTATATACATTGAATTATTTACATTATTTACAATCCGGGGGGTGTGATGTGGAAGGGGTTGGGACGGGGACGGGGGGTGGGTGGGTGGGGAGGGTGTGGGTGGTTGGGGATTAGGTTGGGTTGCTATCAGCATACTACATTTGATTATTTACAATCCGGGGAGGTGGGATGTGGTGGGGGGAGGGTGTTAGTCAGGGGTTGAAGTTGCCTGGAGGTGTTCTTTTAGTGCGATTCTGTAGGAGGATAGAGATGCACTTTCTTTTACACCTGTTGGAAGTGCATTCCATATTGATGTGGCATAGAAGGAGAATGAGTTAAGACCTTTGTTAGATCGGAATCTGGGTTTAATGTGGTTTGCAGAGCTCCCCCTGGTGTTGTGGTTATGGCGGTCATTTACGTTATGGAAGTAGTTTGCCATGTACGTCGGTATCAGGGAGGTAGAGCGAATTTTATAGACTAGGCTCAGTGCAAGTTGTTTTACTCTGTCCTCCACCCTGAGCCAGCCCACTTTGGAGAAGTGGGTAGGAGTGAGGTGTGATCTGGGGTGGAGGTCTAGAAGTAACCTGACTAGCTTGTTCTGGGATGTTTGGAGAATAGATTTGAGGGTTTTGGAGGTGCTGGGGTACCAGGAGGTGCATGCGTAATCGAAAAAGGGTTGAATGAGAGAAAAAGGGTTAAATGAGATTTAAGTAATTATTTAAAGATCTATTTATTTATTTAATTTTGCCCTATTTTGCCCTCCGTAGGTAACTGTATGTTTCATTGTACTTTCATTGTGTTTTGGCAGGGTGTGTGCATTTTGGCCATCAAATATATACTGTAGTAATTGATAAGTACCTGTTAATGGTGTTAGTAATAATAATATTTTTTGGACCATTTGGAACGGATCACTAATGAAATGTAACTTCTTAGAATAATTAAAACGCTTCGTTTAAGAACTAACGAGAAGGTATGATGGAAATGTTGGGTGTGTTGTGAAGCTCACACGCGAACAGAGTACATTTAACACATTGTTTAAAGATGGTAAATGTGTTTTGAAGCTCACACAAACAGAATAGATTGTTTGGAGACAATAGTGCCTTGCTCACTTAATCTTGTTGCAAAAAAAAACAAAAAAAACTACGAATATGCTTGGAGCAAGGTGGATAGAGGAGGCTATCAGCTCTGGCCTTTTTAAAGTGTGTGTGTGTGGGTGTGTGTTTGTCTCACAAGCACAAATTAGATCAATTAAATCCATTTCACAAACATGAATACAACTAAAATAGTCGTAAGCAACACAACACAACACACGGAACAAGCACAGCTCACGATGAGTTGCGTTCACCAGTAGAGTTCAAACACATCATGAACAGTCCACACAGGGTCCAGACAACCAACGGACCAATCACATTGTCAACTACTGGCATTTAAACGCTTGTTTATGTCTGCAGTGCAACAACAGGACAAGGATCGGTCAATAGGAGACAACTACATTGCAAAAAGTCAGTGTTCAAAAACAAGAAAAAAAAAAGTACAAAAATAAGGGGTATTTTACTTGAACTAAGCAAAATTATCTGCCAATAGAACAAGAACATTTGGCTTGTCAAGACTTTCCAAAACAAGTAAAATTAGATAACCTCAATGAACCCAAAAATACCTTAAAATAAGTATATTCTCACTAATAACAAGTGCACTTTTCTTGGTAGTAAAAAAAAGAGATCTTTTTGCTCAATATGTTGAAAAATATACTTAAATTTAGTAAATGCTAGTGCCATTATCTTGACATAATGATATGCACTTGGAATTACATTTCTTGAAACCAGCAAACTTATACTAAAAACTAATTTATTGTTCTTAATGGAAAGGCAACAAGGCAACCGCTTGTTACTCTTGGGGTCTCCTACCCGCTCAGGCAAATCATATGATCTAAAAATGCATTTTTCCATCGATAACATGACATCATCGCGCCAAGTGCGTGCTCTTTCAGTCAATTAGTGCGCATATATACAGCCCGGCCCCCGGCCAAAAAATGTTTAATTGTAATTTTGAAGAATTTATCTGAATGTGCAAAAAATATTTCTGTTTAAAATTGTTAGAAATGTCACATCTTAAATGTTTAAATATTAACTGTCGGTTTACTGTACTGTGCCAACTGTACTACTATATGAGTACATATTTTCTATTGTTTCATTGGAAATAAAACAGCAAACTCCATTTGGCTGTCATCTGTTTTAATTATGAGACACAATTGTGCCAAAGTCATGATTTTTTTTTTCATGCTTGAAATAAGAAATTATTACTTTAAAAAAGTAGTTTTATACTTGTGAGTGTTGATGACACAGCTTTGCAACAGTTGATATTCTAGTTTCAAGCATGTTTTACTCAATATAGGTCATCAAATCTCAGCTACAAGCTGTAATATCTTACTGAGATCATTTATGACCAAAACACTTAAAACAAGTAAAACACTCTAACATAAAATCTGCTTAGTGAGAAGAATTATCTTATCAGACAGAAAATAAGCAAATGCCACCCTTATTTGAGATATTTCATCTTACTTAGATTTCAGTTTTTGCAGTGTATTTGTTGACAAGTCTTGCAGGTTATGTTATTTCCCCTACAACTTCTTCATTAGAGGGTCCAATTTGCCCTGACCTTTAAATACAGATCATGTAACTACACTGTGGAAAGAGACATTAATAGACATGTCAAGAAAAAAGAAAAAAACGGTTACCAGCTCGTTCTAAATAGGAGAGAATAATAGGAACTCTCTACGGCGCCACTCTAACGCCAACCTCTCTGACGCACTCGCTTCATGCTTATTATCCACATTAAAGAAATGCTTTTACTGTCATTTTTATAGTAAGGCTGGGTAGTATTAGAGGCGTAATGACGGCAAGACTGTAGACCAGGTCTATTCATTTCAAACCTTTTAAAGACATGAATTAAAGACCTATTAAATGTCAAGAAATGTACAGTGCATAGTTAGAACTCACTTTGAAATATTTTGTTATAACTTTCAGTCAGCTAACTTTTTTACTGCTCAACCGCATGTCCATCCATCCATTTTTTTTACCGCTCGTTCTTCATGGGGCCGCGAGAAGGCTGGAGCCTATCTTGAGCAAAATGTCTTTGCAGTGGCATGGGCAGGACTTTGCAATGATTGGTCATTGAGTGCACGTTGCAGGGACACATTTAAGTTAGAACTAGAAGGTAACATTGTGGTCTTTTTACCTGCGTCTCCCCTCTCTGTTGTGCACATACAACACTAAAATTGATTGATTGATTGGGACTTTTACTAGTAGATTGCAGTACAGTACATCCCACCTCACTCCTACCCACTTCTCTAAAGTGGGCTGGCTCAAGGTGGAGGACAGAGTTAAACAACTTGCACTGAGCCTAGTCTATAAAATCCGCTACACCTTCCTGATACCGGAGTACATGTCAAACTACTTCCTTAACGTAAATGACCGCCATAACCACAACACCAGGGGGAGCTCCACTAACCACGTTAAACCCAGATTCCGAACTAACAAAGGTCTTAACTCATTCTCTTTCTATGCCACATCAATGTGGAATGCGCTCCCAACATGTATAAAAGAAAGGGCATCTCTATCCTCCTTCAAAACCGCAATAAAAGTTCACCTCCAGGCAGCTACAACCCTAAACTAACACCCTCCCCGGATTGCTAATAATCAAATGTAAACAATCAAATGCAGATACTTTTTCTTATGCCTTCTGATCTCTCTCTCTCTCTCTCTCTCTCTCTCTCTCTCTCTCTCTCTCTCTCTCTCTCTCTCTCTCTCTCTCTCTCTCTCTCTCAATGTCCACTACTTGATGTCCATATCCTACCCCCCCGCCCCCTCCACACCCCTGATTGTAAATAATGTAAATAATTCAATGTGATTATCTTGTGTGATGACTGTATTATGATGATAGTATATATGATAGTATATATCTGTATCATGAATCAATTTAAGTGGACCCCGACTTAAACAAGTTGAAAAACTTATTCGGGTGTTACCATTTAGTGGTCAATTGTACGGAATATGTACTTCACTGAGCAACCTACTAATAAAAGTCTCAATCAATCAATCAATCAATACATATTGATGGGTTTTTAACATGTAAAGCGACTTTGGGTACTTAGAAAAGCGCTATATAAATCCCAGGTATTATTATTATTCCGTACAATTGACCACTAAATGGTAACACCCGAATACGTTTTTCAACTTGTTTAAGTCGGGGTCCACATTAATCAATTCATGGTAAAAGGGGTCCTAAGGCGCCATTGAAGCTACTGGTCTAATGATTATAAACCTTCTCTATTACATGTTTGATTGCCCAGTCCAGGGTGTGCCCAGCTACCTCTTGCCCGAAGTCTCACCCTAAGGATAAGCGGTATAGAAAATGAATGGATGTACATTTGATAGCATGTCTTCCAAAGTATTTTAAACGCAACTCATAGGCTTTTTTTTTTTTTACAAGACTGAATCATTTACCATCAACCACTGGCAAATGAAATTGGATGACGGTGGAACAGGGGTTAGTGCATGTGCCTCACAATACAAAGGTCCTGGGTTCGATCCCCGGGCTCGGGGTCTTTCTGTGTGGAGTTTGCATGTTCTCCCCGTGACTGCGTGGGTTCCCTCCGGGTACTCCGGCTTCCTCCCACCTCCAAAGACATGCACCTGGGGATAGGTTGATTGGCAACACTAAGTTGGCTCTAGTGTGTGAATGTGAGTGTGAATGTTGTCTGTCTATCTGTGTTGGCCCTGCGATGAGGTTGGCGACTTGTCCAGGGTGTACCCCGCCTTCCGCCCTAATGCAGCTGAGATAGGTTTTCGCGACTCCGATAGGGACAAGTGGTAGAAAATGGATGGATGAATGGATTTTCATTATTATTTTTTATTTTAGATATTTTATATCAATTTATTGTTGATTTTAGTTATTGTAAAAAACTTTTAGAATATATAAATTATGTTATTATTAAAATACACTAAACATTTTTAAATGTTTATACATTTAGTTTTGCCTATTTCTGAAATACCTATAACATGTGTTTAGTTCTGTTATTAAACATGTCTATGGATGACCTCATTCATCAAGGTTATTGTATTCTCAAGTTATTTAATCGATCACAATTGGACTGTTAAGTTTGTTTTAGAAGACGTTTCGCTTTTCATCCGAATAAGCTTCATCATTTCATACTCACTGACATAAATTGGTCAGATTTAGGCTAGCAGCTGGTGCCAAAACCACAAATATTGATACTCCAACACAAGGTGGGCGTGCCTGGGTAAGGATGGTTCCGCCCTATTGTCGTAAAAAAACAACAACTGTTGAGATGTAAAGGAGCAAGTCTTTTGTCAATGTTGGTGAGAGTCGATAACATGGAAATTCCGCTTGATAACATCAAGGTAAGGGGTGGCAGAACAATCAGTGTGGAACAACCACTACCAGAAGCCAAAAATCAGTCATTAGGCTGGACACAGCAAGCACAACACCTTGATAAAACGTTGATTATACATACATGTCCTTTAAAGGCCTACTGAAACCCACTACTACCGACCACGCAGTCTGATAGTTTATATATCAATGATGAAATCTTAACATTATAACACATGCCAATACGGCCGGGTTAACTTATAAAGTGACATTTTAAATTTGCCGCTAAACTTCCGGTTCGAAACGCCTCTGAGGATGACGTATGCGCGTGACGTGGCCCGGGGAACACGGGTATGCCTTCCACATTGAAGCCAATACGAAAAAGCTCTGTTTTCATTACATAATTCCACAGTATTCTGGACATCTGTGTTCGTGAATCTGTTGCAATCATGTTCATTGCATTATGGAGAAGGAAGCTGAGCAAGCAAAGAAGAAAGTTGTCGGTGCGAAATGGATGTATTTTTCGAACGTAGTCAGCAACAACAGTACACAGCCGGCGCTTCTTTGTTTACATTCCCGAAAGATGCAGTCAAGATGGAAGAACTCGGATAACAGAGACTCTAACCAGGAGGACTTTTGACTTCGATACACAGACGCCTGTAGAGAACTGGGACAACACAGACTCTTACCAGGATTACTTTGATTTGGATGACAAAGACGCAGACGTGCTACTGTGAGTATGCAGCTTTGGCTTCTAAACATTTGATCGCTTGACCGTATGTGCGCAACTTTTTTTTGCGTATGTACGTAACTTTTTTAAAATATATAAGCTTTATGAACCTTGGGTTAGGTGAACGGTCTTTTGGGCTGAGTGATTGTGTGTGTTGATCAGGTGTTTGAATTGTATTGGCGTGTTCTATGGAGCTAGGAGCTAGCATAGGAGCTAGGAGCTAGCATAACAAACACGCAGGTGTTTTTATGCAGGATTAATTTGTGGCATATTGAATATAAGCCTGGTTGTGTTGTGGCTAATAGAGTATATATATGTCTTGTGTTTATTTACTGTTGTAGTCATTCCCAGCTGAATATCAGGTACCGTGAGTATGCAGCCTTGGCTGCTAAACATTTGATAGCTTGACCGTATGTGCGCGTCACGTACGTAACTTTTTAAAAATATATAAGCTTTATGAACCTTGGGTTAGGTGAACGGTCTTTTGGGCTGAGTGATTGTGTGTTTTATCAGATACCAAAAGTTGCAATCTTTATCGTCGTTGTTCTATACTAAATCCTTTCAGCAAAAATATGGCAATATCGCGAAACGATCAAGTATGACACATAGAATAGATCTGCTATCCCCGTTTAAATAAAAAAAATTCATTTCAGTAGGCCTTTAAAACTGACTTTGAAACAATGTTGCAAAAAATTGTTTTATTTGTAAATTGAGACAACGTTGATGTCTAACGTTGGATCCATGTTTTTGGTTGGGAACTGACCAAATTTCAATGGTCAAATCAACGTGACAACCTTTGAATAAACGTTTTCAAAAAGCATGTTGTTCCAACGTTGTATTTGTGTTGTAAAGTATTTGTTTGGAAAATGACCAAAATTCAACGGTCAAATCAACGTCAGACCCCAACATTGATTAAACGTAGTCAAAAAGCATGTTGTTTTAACGTTAGGTTTGGGTTGTTCAACGTCAGGACCTACTTCAACAAGTTCTCGACGTTGTTTTAATGTCTTGTGCCTGCTGGGGAATCACCCACGTTAAAAATAGCACAATAGGAGTATCTGTGACCAGAACTCCTGATGTTTGTTGGAGGCTAAATTGCAGAGTTTTTAGGAGTGGTTGAAAGGACAGTGTTGTATGTGGGAGATAGGTGGTGTCACAGACCACCTCCTCTGTTTAGTGATGGTTTTTTCAACCTTGGCGTAGATGGCTTCTCTCACTCCTCTTTCGTACCATCTGTCCTCCCTGTCTAGAATCTGTACATTTTTGTCCTCAAAGGCGTGCCGTTTCTTATTGAAGTGCAGGTAGATAGATAGATAGATAGATAGATAGATAGATAGATAGATAGATAGATAGATAGATAGATAGATAGATAGATAGATAGATAGATAGATAGATAGATAGATAGATAGATAGATAGATAGATAGATAGTACTTTATTGATTCCTTCAGGAGAGTTCCCTCAGGAAAATTAAAATTCCAGCAGGAGTGTACAGAGCTGAGATCGGATTTAAAAAGTAAAAAGTAAATAATGGGGTAAAAATGGAAACAAAATAGAAAAATAGTACAATAAGAAGAAAAATAAAAAGCAACAATGAGAATAAAAATATAACAGTAAAATAAGAATATAACAAGAGAAACTAGACAGTAGTGACCATGCTATGAAAAAGTATTGCACTGTTATTGTTTTGCATCCCCTGTCATCCGAGTACCCTCCCTCCTCCCCAGAGAGGAGTTGTACAGTCCAATGGCGTGTGGGACAAAGGAGTTTTTCAGTCTATTAGTCCTGCACTTGGGATAAATAATGATAAATGGGTTATACTTGTATAGCGCTTTTCTACCTTCAAGGTACTCAAAGCGCTTTGACAGTGTTTCCACATTCACCCATTCACACACACATTCACACACTGCCATGCAAGGCGCTAACCAGCAGCCATCAGGAGCAAGGGTGAAGTGTCTTGCCCAAGGACACAACGGACGTGACTAGGATGGTAGAAGGTGGGGATTGAACCCCAGTAACCAGCAACACTGCGATTGCTGACACGGCCACTCTACCAACTTCGCCACGCCGGATGAAGCAGTCTAGCACTGAACAGGCTCCTCTGGCTACTGACAACGGTATGCAGAGGGTGACTGGCATCATCTAGGATGCTCACTAGTTTTTCCACAGTCCTCTTCTCTGCCACCGTCACCAGTGAGTCCAGTTTTATTCCGATCGTAGAACCGGCCCGCCTGATCAATTTCTCCAGTCTGGAGCTGTCCTTCTTAGATGTACTGCCCCCCCCCCCCACCCACCCCCCAGCACACTACGATGTAGTACAGAACACTGGCAACCACAGACTGGTAGTACATCCACAAGAGTTTTTTTTTTTTTACAAATGTAGACTCTTATAAAGTAAACATTATTATTTTCTTCATTTTCATTACATTATTCTATTATTATTTGTTTTTCACACTAAACAGGAAGGACTATCAAAACACATTGAATCCAAGCTGAGAATGTTGTGCTTTTAAAAGTAGAATAAAGCGGAAAGGTTTGTGTATGAGCAGCTCTTTTTATTTATTTCCCTTTGTTTGTTTGTTTGTTTGTTTGTTTGTTTCTTTCTTTCCTATTTTAATGCTATGTCTAGCATTAAAAGATTACAGTTGGTACAAAATGCGGCTGCAAGGCTTTTGACAAAAACAAGAAAGTTTGATCATATTACGCCTATACTGGCTCACTTGCACTGGCTTCCTGTGCACTTAAGATGCGACTTTAAGGTTTTACTACTTACGTATAAAATACTACACGGTTTAGCTCCAGCCTATCTCGCCGATTGTATTGTACCATATGTCCCGACAAGAAATCTGCGTTCAAAGAACTCCGGCTTATTAGTGATTCCCAGAGCCAAAAAAAAGTCTGCGGGCTATAGAGCGTTTTCTATTCGGGCTCCAGTACTCTGGAATGCCCTCCCGGTAACAGTTAGAGATGCTACCTCAGTAGAAGCATTTAAGTCCCATCTTAAAACTCATTTGTATAATCTAGCCTTTAAATAGACCCCCCCTTTTTTAGACCAGTTGATCTGCCGTTTCTTTTCTTCTCTCCTCTTCTCCCCTGTCCCTTGCGAGGGGGAGTTGCATAGGTCCGGTGGCCATGGATGAAGTGCTGGCTGTCCAGAGTCGGGACCCCGGGTGGACCACTAGCCTGTGCATCGGTTGGGGACATCTCTGCGCTGCTGACCCGTCTCCGCTCGGGATGGTTTCCTGTTGGCCCCGCTGTGGACTGGACTCCCGCTGATGTGTTGGATCCACTGTGGACTGGACTTTCACAATGTTATGTCAGACCCACTCGACATCCGTTGCTTTCGGCCTCCCCTGGGGGGGGGGGGGTTACCCACATATGCGGTCCTCTCCAAGGTTTCTCATAGTCATTCACCGACGTCCCACTGGGGTGAGTTTTTCCTTGCCCGTATGTGGGCTCTGTACCGAGGATGTCGTTGTGGCTTGTACAGCCCTTTGAGACACTTGTGATTTAGGGCTATATAAATAAACATTGATTGATTGATTGATTGATATTGTAGCCAGATGACAGATATTTTGTCTAACAACTTCTCTATACTTATTTTTTTGCTCAGAAAAATACATCTGGCAGCCATTTCCCATAATATCAATTAGTTTTTTTAGAGATCGGTCAATAACTAACTGTACTTCCATCGCTAGACTCAATATGCCACCCCTCATCTACAAATCTGGAGCCCACTTAACCACATAGAAAGTGTGAATAAAGACATGTAAAACTATTATTTTCATCGCTTAATTGCATGGTCTTGTCACTCTGGTCCGTGATTATTTCAAAACTGATATGGTTAACATAATGAGCAAAAAATAAATACAAAAGAATAGCATTGTACACTTCCATGTCCTCTGCCATAGACACCACAGGCTGTGTTTCCTCATGCTCTTTCAGCCTTTCCGCAAGCATCTTAAGGGAGAGATGAGTAATACAGGACACAATATAGAATACTAGCGGTTTACCTTCTTTTTCTCTCATTTGTGATTGCCTGGTCTGCTCTTCTTCCGTAATTTTTCCGCAGGTTCAGACTCAGTCTTTCTCCCTTCGAGGTGCTCCTGATTTTCAAAAAAATCTATCAAAATTCCAACGAAAACCCTTCTTTTTTGAAGACAGAATCATTAAGTGTATATAGTGCATGTCAACTTGACTGGAGGGATCGATACTTTCCTCACGTTTACATCATTTGGAAATGTATGCAGGCTCCTTCTTTAGTTGTATTGCTACAACTTTCAACAATGCATCTGCCAGACATATTTATCATTCCTTGAAATTAGGTGCAAAACTAATGTGAAAGTGGATGAAAATGGTACCAAAACACAGGTGATGTCAGCAGGCTGACGCAGGCCCGCCCACATTTTAAAGCCAAAAGTGGGCGTTCCAAAAGGTGCTAAAACTCATTAGAAAACTAGCCTGAAATCACTACTTTGTCTTTTTTGGTGGGAATTTTACCTGTCGACATATTTTTTTAGGTCCAGAACTATAAAATAAGTGCCAATGTTGTCAGCATTGAAAGGAGCATTGCAGAATGTTTGATTGAAATGTAAAAGTGCAAGAGGGATGCACACTTTGTACGCAAAGACCACTGTGTGGTGGTAAGAATGAAAAGTGAGTAACATAGAAGTCTGTTTGTCCTGACCCCTATCAGGCTTTGTCCACCGCAAGACCCTCTCCATACTAATTATGGTCAAGTTGTTTGTTGTAGAGCAGCTCTTTGTCTTGTTTACTAATGAACGCCATGTGTGTTGCTCTGTAGCCTTGACTGGAATAGATTAGGTGACCTTTAGTACGTCAATGAAGAGAGACCTTAAACGCTCATCTCCTCTACCATCCGAAGACAGCTTCACACATCCAGCCAGGTTTGTTTGCCGCTTGTGACACCATGCTGAGATCCATCTGTGGAAGTGTGAGCCAAAGAGGACCGAGCCTCTTTCAAGTGCACCTTGGTGTGATACCTGAGGGGGAGAGTGTGACCTCCGGGGTCCTTCAATCCATGCACTATTGTTTTGTTGGGCTAATTAAGAAGCGGTGCTCGGGCTGATTGGTTTCCAGTGTGTAATTACTAAACCTTCTGTTGAGTGGGCTTTCCATCTGAGTACCAGCCTCTCTGCCTCTCAACCAAGAGGAAATGAAGCAAGTGTTTGGTCATGCAGAAAGCCAAGGTCACGAGCCTCATTTATCCCAAACAAACCTCCACGATTGGAAATAAGGGTTAGAGTGGTGATCAGGCCCAAATTCGAATTCAATTCCATGAATTTGAATTGGAGGATGCAACAGGAAGTATAATTGCAATTTCAATTGAAAGAAGTAACAGCGACTGTCACAAAGCGGCTTGAAGATGATCTGTAAAACATAATCTATGCAACATTTTGACCAAAGAACCACCATTACATGTTATGTAGACCACAAGGAAGTGTTTTCAATTTAGAAAAAACTAATTATATGACTCCTTTAATGCCCCCTATAATCCGGTGCGCCTTATATATGAAAAAAGATCGAACATAGACCATTCATCTGCAGTGCGCCTTATAATCCGGTGCGCCCTATGGTCCGGAAAATACGGTATATACTTTGCATATTAAACAGAGACGCAAAATAGATTGCATGCCTCAATCTGCTCAATTAACAGACGCAGTCCACTTTGCACACGTTTAGTAGCCCAGCTTTGTCTGCGGGGGTCCTTGGCCTGCAAAACGTTTAAGACCCCTCCCTTAAAATATAATAAAGAATAATAATGTACTTCCGTGTTTATAACTTTGTTATTGGAAGATAAAGTAGCAGATCAAAAGAACTCCAAAATGGGTAAAATATGATGCAATGCGAAATACACACGTCTCCCAGGAAAATTGTGAGGATTGGCAAAGTCTGATTTCGCCACTCAGCACACAAGAACACTTTGTTGGTTCTGTTTGATCTTCCCGTTGCCATTCAGTATTCATGAACCTGCTAAGAAGTGCAGGATATCTTTGGCGTGAATGGCTGCCATGAGCCGCTTCAACAATATCGCTGCTTAGAGGGACAAGCCTGCAGAGTCTGTTGAAAGAAACAACGGATAAAGGCCTGCTTGACTTACAGCTCGGGATGAGACGCAAAAAAAGAGACTTCCGGAAGAATAAACGTAACACATGATGAAGAGTAACGTAAGAAGAATGATTGTGTTCCAAAGGAAAACGATCAATTCATTGCAGACAATTTTATTTTAATCTTCAAAGGCTTAACGCATTCATTTTGGTTTCAGAGTCCCAGCATGCGAGTCTCTCACATCATTAGCAAGCAAATCACCCAAAAACATGTAAAAAGAGGTCAGACTAGAGAAACAAGCAGCCCAATCACAACAAATACGACTAATTAAGTATTGTTTTGAGGAACGGCGCTTGCAGGGATGCTGTACAATGACGCAATGACTCCGTCAAACATGAATAACAAAATTAAGCATATCATCCATTCAGAGCTTGTACATCACTGCCCCTGAAGAAGAAAACGGCCTGATGAAATCCCCAAAATGAGTTTCAATAGGCGCATTCACTGTTCAAAAGAGTTTGGATGGTGCTCTCAGCAGCTGCTCCCACACTTTGCTGGGTGATGATGTCATCACGGGCGATCAACAACATTGGTGTGAATGAGCTTGAAAATGAGGTGAAAATGTGGACAAGTTGCCGCGCTGGCTCCACACGGCCACGCTCATGGAGTCTAGCGATGAGTGCTGCCAGACGCTAAATGAGTCCACAGGAGGCTGTTGGTGATAGCACGCCACTGGATTCTATGAATGGGAGGGGGTGATTTTGTCCAAAACAACTTTGCATTCACTCTGGATGGGATTTGGCTTAAAATATGACGGAAATGTCTTCAATTGTTCTGGACAACGTCCTGTGATTGACTAGCGACCAGTCTTTGGTGTAGTCCATCATATTCCCAAAATTTAGGATAGATGCCAGCTCACCCTTGATTTGGGATGGGTACCTTTTCAATTTGATCCAACAAAACCAATTTTATAAACTTTTAAACCTTTATTTACCCAGGAAAGTCCCATTGAGATTATTACTCTCTGGTATTTTTGTGTGTGTTCATGTGTTGATAAATGTCAATTTGTTTAATAATACAATCACATTTTTAGATGTAATATGTAACAGTGTGTAATGGCTCCAGGCTTCTTGTTTTCTTAAGCTTCTGAGTCGCATTTGCAAGTATTATATAGTAGACTTCGCATGCAGTTGCATTTCCAAGGCATTAGATGGCAGTAGTGTATAAACTGCGGCAGAGTTACGTATAAAAGAGAATATGGCCAACTCGGTTTAAGACCATCTCCTAAATGATTGGTCAAAAGGCATTCATGTGACTACAGGGCGCCATGTTTGCTTCCAACTTTGAGGTGGCTACCTTTGAAGCTGTGCGTGTACTACACTTGCCCAATCGACATCTCTTTTAATTGAAGAGGTTTTTTTTGCCGTGTAAACATGCATATCCATACACAGTTGACATAATGTTTTTTTTGTTATTGACATGTTTTATTGATTTTTCATAATTGCAGACATAAAAGCAAATCAACTATGTCCATTGGCCAAAATCAAGTACAAAAATATATTAATATATATATATGTCTTGATTGGATTATCCAAAAAAAAAAATAAAAAAAAATAAATATAAAATAAATAGTGCTCGATACCGTGGTAGAGCGTAATATGTATGTGTGGGAAAAAATCACAAGACTATTTCATCTCTACAGGCCTGTTCCATGAGGGTTTCCTCAATCATCAGGAGAGAAAAATCTCCTGATGATTGAGGAAACCCTCATGAAACAGGCCTGTAGAGATGAAATAGTCTTGTGATTTTTTCCCACACATGAATATATTTGTATGTATGTATCTATAAATATATAAATAAATATATTTGTATATATATTAGGGCTGTGAATCTATGGGTGTCCCACAATTCGATTCAATATGGATTCTTGGGGTCACGATTCAATTCAAAATCAATCTTTTTTCAATTCAACACGATTCTCGATTCAAAAACAATTTTTTCCCGATTCAAAAGGATTCTCTATTCATTCAATACATAGGATTTCAGCAGGATCTACCCCAGTCTGCTGACATGCAAGCAGAGTAGTAGATTTTTGTAAAAAGCTTTTATCATTGTAAAGGACAATGTTTTATCAACTGATTGCAATAATGTAAATTTGTTTTAACTATTAAATGAACCAAAAATATGACTTATTTTATCTTTGTGAAAATATTGGACACAGTGTGTTGTCAAGCTTATGAGATGCGATGCAAGTGTAAGCCACTGTGACACTATTGTTCTTTTTTAAATTTTTTTATAAATGTCTAATGATAATGTCAATGAGGGATTTTTAATCACTGCTATGTTGAAATTGTAACTAATATTGATACTGTTGTTGATAATATTCATTTTTGTTTCACTACTTTTGGTTTGTTCTGTGTCGTGTTTGTGTCTCCTCTCAATTGCTCTGTTTATTGCAGTTCTGAGTGTTACTGGGTCGGGTTTGGTTTTGGAATTGGATTGCATTGTTATGGTATTGCTTTGTATTGTTTTGTTGGATTGATTAATTTAAAAAAAAAATAATAAAATAAAATAAAATAAAAAAAATAGATTTTTTAAAAATGAGAATCGATTCTGAATCGCACAACGTGAGAATCGCGATTCGAATTGATTTTTTCCCACACTCCTAATATATACATATCACTCAAACTTTATTTGTATAGCACTTTTCGTACGTATAAAATGTAGCACAATTTGGTTTACTTTGAAAAAACATTTAAAAACAGTACCTTAATCGCAAGTTTAAACCGTCAACACAAAAGTGTTAAAAAATCGCCCCGTAAAATCACTAATGCTAATCAGTAACATGGTAATGGCAAATCCAATGTAAATTAGCATTGAGCTAGCCCATTTTGAAAAGTGGAGCCTTACTGTAGGTGTGATTTCTGTAGAAATGAGTACCGAAATCGGTACTTTATTAGGCGCCAACCAAATTCCGTCGATACTATCGAGTATAAATTCACAAATTTGGGTATGGTGCTGTATTTGGAAAACTTTGTTGCACATGATGTCGCGGTCGGTTGCAGACTAAAAAGCGGCTCAAGGAAACAATCATTTAAGCAGCACTTAGGGCGGACTCAGCCAAACTCCCTCTAAGTATTCTTGCAATTTCGAACACCAACAAAGCAAGTATGCTTGGTAGAAAACGCTCAAACGTCAAGTAAGACTACAATAATCTACATTGGATCTGACATCGGCAAGCTACTATTAGCATCAGCAAATTTTCATAGCAATTTCAATACCTCCAAATTTGGTAATGGAAACCATAAATAAGATGAATGCTATAAACTCTACATGCCCCTAAAGCTGACCAACACGTCGGATTGTAGTCAGCTGGAGACGCGTCTTAATGAAATTAAACAATGGATGTCCGCTAACTTTTTGCAACTCAATGCCAAGAAAACGGAAATGCTGATTATCGGTCCTGCCAGACACCGACATCTATTTAACAATTACACAAGGCGACTCGGTAAATAATCTGGGTATTATCTTCGACCCAACTCTCTCGTTTGAGTCACACATTAAGAGTGTTACTAAAACAGCCTTCTTTCATCTCCATAATATCGCTAAAATTCGTTCCATTTTGTCCACAAGCGACGCTGAGATCATTATTCATGCGTTCGTTACGTCTCGTCTCGATTACTGTAACGTATTATTTTCGGGTCTCCCTATGTCTAGCATTAAAAGATTACAGTTGGTACAAAATGCGGCTGCTAGACTTTTGACAAGAACAAGAAAGTTTGATCATATTACGCCTATACTGGCTAACCTGCACTGGCTTCCTGTGCACTTAAAATGTGACTTTAAGGTTTTATTACTTACGTATAAAATACTACACGGTCTAGCTCCATTCTATCTTGCCGATTGTATTGTACCATATGTCCCGGCAAGAAATCTGCGTTCAAAGAACTCCGGCTTATTAGTGATTTCCAGAGCCCAAAAAAAGTCTGCGGGCTATAGAGCGTTTTCTATTCGGGCTCCAGTACTCTGGAATGCCCTCCCGGTAACAGTTAGAGCTGCTACCTCAGTAGAAGCATTTAAGTCCCATCTTAAAACTCATTTGTATACTCCAGCCCAGGGGTCACCAACCTTTTCGAAACCAAGAGCTACTTCTTGGGTACTGATTAATGCGAAGGGCTACCAGTTTGATACACACTTAAATAAATTGCCAGAAATAGCCAATTTGCTCAATTTACCTTTAACTCCATGTTATTATTAATAATTAATGATATTTATCTTTGTGGAAACACTGATCATCTTAATGATTTCTCACAATAAATATGTATAGAAACAGATAAATATCAATATGCAACACTTTATTTTTATATTTTCTCTAAGTGCACATTTTTCAAATTGAACATTTTCAAATGATCACTTTTAAGACAGTCTTGTGAAATCACAATATCCCATTTGAACTAGCTAGCCACTAACATTTTTGAACAAATCATGAATTACTTTGCACCATGTTTGTACAAATAACTCATGTAAAATACAAAAGTCAACTCTCAAGTTTTTAAATAAATCATGTCACACTTTGAACTGGACACCAAATCTGTTATCTGTTTCTTTGTCAGTTAGTGAAGACCAAGTCTTTAAAATATTTTCTTGGATTTTTAATTTTTTTTTGAGTTTTGTCTCTCTTAGAATTAAAAATGTCGAGCAAAGCGAGACCAGCTTTCTAGTAAATAAATAACATTTAAAAAATAGAGGCAGCTCACTGGTAAGTGCTTGTCAAGTGTTTTGCTTTTTTCACTGTGCTTATCCCACACTTTGAGGGATGTACCAATGCTGAATGTGGCTTCTGGATTTCACTCAAAAGACCAGACCGTAGTTACTTTTTTCCTTTTATTTTCCTTTAGTTTGCAACAGTTTTTCCAATGAAGAAACAGCTTCTTTTTTCTTCTTTAGTCTTTTTAGCAGTCTTTAGCAGTGTTAGTAGACTTTAGTAGACTTTAGTTTCTTTAGCTGTCATTAGATGTCTTTAGTAGCCTTTAGCTTCTTTAGTAGGTGAAAAACCTTTAAGGACAAAACACCACAAGATTATCATGCTGTAAAAAATCAATCAATTATCAATCCCATAATTTACAATTATTAATTAGGCTATCAAACACTTAACAATTAAACAAGTGCAAGAAAATGGGTTAATATTTTCCCTTTAAGTTAATTCAGATTTTAAATAAATTGCCTCAACATAAATGCACCAAGATACATATAAAATACATTTAACACCAGAAACACAATAGATAAATGCAGCAGAAAACCATACCTAACCAATTAACCACCTATTTTAGATACATATTTAAAATCCATATCCAATATAAATATATTATTAATTTAGCAGTGAAACACTCAATCTTAAACGCTGTCTACTGGTAGAAAAATGCCCCTTTTCTATGCCCTCACTAGCAGCCAATGATCCAACACAGTTAAATCCAACACTTTAAGTTGAGCGACTTCACCCTCCTGATGAAGCAAATTGCTCCAACATTTATCAAACTAAGCAAAGAATCACAACACTTCCTTACTAAACAACAATTACACAAAACACCGTGTGTATTTAGCCTCCAGACTAAGCACGCTACATGCACACAACTCCCCCCCACCCCCCATCTCACCAGCGCAACAGGTGCGCCACACCCACAAAGAGAAATAAAGTGCAATCTTACCGGCTGTCCGTTCAGCTTTTGGTTTTGGTACACTTTTGGCACAACTCTGTGTTATCTGTAATGAACCAAACCTTTCTCCACTCTGCGCTGGCGTCTTTTGTACTCCTTGATCTGACACAGCTGTCTAATTACCGGGCTCACGCACCAGCAGACGAGACGGGAGCGCGCCGCGTTACACCTGCGCGTGAACGTAAACTGATAATAATGCCGAATTATATACATTTCCTGGGGTTGCCTAGGTGAATAGGGATGTGGATGTGCTCTAAAATAAAATATAATTTTATTAAGTGGGGTTTGGCTGGTTGCCAAGCAGCCGCAGTTACGCGCTCGCGCATCAGCTGACGAGACAGCTGTTCGCGCTACAGTGCTGCTATTTGAGCTATTTTTAGAACAGGGCTACTCATCTGGTCCTTACGGGCGACCTGGTGCCCGCGGGCACCGCGTTGGTGACCCCTTGCTCTAGCCTTTAAATAGACCCCCTTTTTAGACTAGTTGATCTGCTGTTTCTTTTCTTTTCTGCTCTGCCCCCCTCTTACTTGTGAAGGGGGGGGGCACAGGTCCGGTGGCCATGGATGAAGTGCTGGCTGTCCAGAGTTGGGACCCGGGGTGGACCGCTCGCCTGTGCATCGGTTGGGGACATCTCTGCTCTGCTGACCCGTCTCCGCTCGAGATGGTCTCCTGCTGGCCCCACTATGGACTAGACTCTCACTATTATGTTAGATCCACTATGGACTGGACTCTCACTATTATGTTAGATCCACTATGGACTGGACTTTCACAATAATATGTCAGACCTACTCGACGTCCATTGCATCCGGTCTCCCCTAGAGGGTGGGGGTCACCCACATATGCGGTCCTCTCCAAGGTTTCTCATAGTCATTCACATCGACGTCCCACTGGGTTGTGAGTTTTTCCTTGCCCTTAGGTGGGCTCTGTACCGCGGATGTCGTTGTGGCTTGTGCAGCCCTTTGAGACACTTGTGATTTAGGGCTATATAAATAAACATTGATTGATTGATTGATATAAACAAATGCTGGTGTGTAATAAGCACCATACTTACAGTACAAACACTTTGTAGGGTGCAACAAATTTGATTGATTGATTGAACATAACAACTTAGACAAGACTAGTTAGACAACCTACCGTAGCTAGCCTATTCAGTACTGGCAACTAATTTCTTGGAAGTGCAACTGCATTGCAAATGAGATTCAAAAGTCATAAGAAAACAAGACATAACTGCACAGCACAGTTATTATATACATTTCATTTTTAAATGTTACATTAATTAAATCTTAATTTTACTATCAAATAATTAACATTTATTAACACACACAAAAGTACTGAAAATTGGTATTGCTGAGTATCGATTCCACGGTACCGGGAATTGATACCGTATTGGTTCAAATATAAACGGTACCCATCCCTATTTTTTTTATCAAGCATACTTTCTTTGTTGGCATGAAAAATGACCTACAGGCAGTCCGAAGGCTTGTTTCCCAGCCATGTGTATGCAACTGGACGTGACATCACATGCAACAAAGGTTTTGTAATATCAGTATTAATCGGTGCCTAGCTTGGCCAGTATACACGTAAGTATTTACTTCATTACTTATTGGACATTCCACCAAATCGGTGCCATTAGCATCCCTAGGAAATAGAATGTATAAATGCATGATAAAGTTGACTATGATTTATTAAGAATAGTGTTCTGCACCTTGATCTGGTTTTATATATAATAAATACGATTACAATTATTATTTTTAACCAACCTGAACACTTCACAAATAGCATTTGTTGCCTATCCATGCTTCCTAAAATTTGACTTTATAATGAAATAGACAATTTAAATCATTAATTTGTCTTACACTTTTTCGCCAACTTTTAAGTTTATTTTATTAGAAAGTCAAAACAGTTGAGTTAAAAAATACACTTAAATTGTGTCCGTGGGTT
Source organism: Entelurus aequoreus (assembly GCF_033978785.1). Lineage (NCBI taxonomy): Eukaryota > Metazoa > Chordata > Actinopteri > Syngnathiformes > Syngnathidae > Entelurus > Entelurus aequoreus. The sequence goes on along the minus strand of NC_084734.1, from coordinate 76,605,948 downwards.
TCCACTCTGCGCTGTTATTCTCCACCAATGGAACGCAGTCCACAGAGAAGTGATTAATCCAATATCAGCACAATTATGTTACCTAAATTATTAAATGTTTTAGTATTATTGTTCTGTATCTCATGTATTTGCTCATTCTAGGGACAAGCGGTAGAAAATGGATGGATGGATGGATATACTAAGACTCACTCCAGTTACTTTCGATTCTGTTACTAAGTGTAGCGGGTATTTGTGACACGTTAGTATCAGCACCCCCCGCGACCCTGAAAGGGACAAGTGGTAGAAATGGATGGATGGATGGATAGTATATACTGTATTAGTGTGGTATTAGCACTAATAGGATAAAATTAAGTTAAAAAGTCAAAGTACCAATGATTGTCACACACACACTAGGTGTGTCAAAATTATTCTCTGCATTTGACCCATCACCCTTGACCACCCCCTGGGAGGTGAGGGGAGCAGTGACCAGCAGCGGCGGCTGCGCCCGGGAATCATTTTTGGTGATTTAACCACCAATTCCAACCCTTAAAGGCCTACTGAAACCCACTACTACCGACCACGCAGTCTGATAGTTTATATATCAATGATGAAATCTTAACATTGCAACACATGCCAATACGGCCGGGTTAACTTATAAAGTGCAATTTAAAATTTCCCGCTAAACTTCCGGTTGAAAACGTCTATGTATGATGACGTATGCGCGTGACGTCAATCGTTGAAACGGAAGTATGCGGACACATTGAATCCAATACAAAAAGCTCTGTTTTCATCGCAAAATTCCACAATATTCTGGACATCTGTGTTGGTGAATCTTTTGCAATTTGTTTAATGAACAATGAAGACTGCAAAGAAGAAAGTTATAGGTGGGATCGGTGTATTAGCGGCCGGCTGCAGCAACACAAGCAGGAGGACTTTGACTTGGATAGCAGACGCCCTATCCGACGCTAGCCACCGACCGCACGAATGATCGGGTGAAGTCCTTCGTGGCACCGCAGGTGAGCACGGGTGTTGATGAGCAGATGAGGGCTGGCTGGCGTGGGTGGATAGCTAATGTTTTTAGCATAGCTCTGTGAGGTCCCGTTGCTAAGTTAGCTTTAATGGCGTCGTTAGCAACAGCATTGTTAAGCTTCGCCGAGCTGGAAAGCATTAACCGTGTATTTACAGGTCCTTGGTTTAATAGTATTGTTGATTTCTTTTGTTTCTATATGCAGTTAAGCCCGATGCTATCACGTTAGCTCCGTAGCTAAAGTGTTTCGCCGATGTATTGTCGTGGAGATAAAAGTCACTGTGAATGTCCATTTCGCGTTCTCGACTCTCATTTTCAAGAGGATATAGCATCCGAGGTGGTTTAAAATACATATCCGTGATCCACAATAGAAAAAGGAGAGAGTGTGGAATCCAATGAGCCAGCTTGTACCTAAGTTAACGTCAGAGCGAAAAAAGATGCGTCCTGCACTGCACTCTAGTCCTTCACTCTCATGTTCCTCATCCACGAATCTTTCATCCTGGCTCAAATTAATGGGGTAATCGTCGCTTTCTCGGTCCGAATCGCTCTCGCTGCTGGTGTAAACAATGGGGAAATGTGAGGAGCCTTTCAACCTGTGACGTCACGCTACTTCCGGTACAGGCAAGGCTTTTTTTTATCAGCGACCAAAAGTTGCGAACTTTATCGTCGATGTTCTCTACTAAATCCTTACAGCAAAAATATGGCAATATCGCAAAATGATCAAGTAGGACACATAGAATGGATCTGCTATCCCCGTTTAAATTAAAAAAAAAAATCATTTCAGTAGGCCTTTAATGCTGAGTGCCAAGCGGGCAGGTAATAGGTCCCATTATTATAGTCTTTGGTATGACTCGGCAGGGGTTTGAACTCACAACCTACCAATCTCAGGGCGGAGACTAGGTATAAAACTAATAAGGACAAAAAGATCTAAATTCGGCTGCAGGAGCTGGTGGTCAGAAATAATTACACAGAAACAGAAAATTAAGTTTGGTGCAGGTACCATGTACTGTAAAGTGTGAAGAACTAAATATTTACAAAAAAAATAAAGGGGAAAACATTTGAAAACCCCAAAATACAGTATATACAACTGCAGTTAGCGATTGGTTGATAAGTGCACATCAAAAAATTATTGGTTGGATTGGAATTGAACAACAACACTTGTGTCACACAACAGAAAATATAACACAGTCCCAGAAGTGCTGCAACGACCCATGAGGGTTTGTTGAGAAGTTGTATTGAATGTCCAAGGGTTATAGTTAGCAGAAGGAGTGAGTGGGATGATGCACCAGAGTTCATGGAGTGTGTGGGGGACAGGCTGTGACAGCCTTCCAACCACACCAGTAGTTTCTGCCAGGTGATAAGTGGACACAGTAGCCCCAGCTCTACGTTCAAGCTCGCCATCGATTGGTTCCAAATAGAAACACCTGGCCTGCAGTACAACAACAGGACCAGTGTATTATCTAAATTAGCACTAAAGGCTTCTTTACCTTTTACACTCAATTTCTATGTGTACACATTCTTAAATAATCACTAAATGCATGCCTGCGCAGTGGCTTTATGGTTAGAGTGTCCACCCTGAGATAGGTAGGTCGTGAGTTCAAACCCCGGCCGAGTCATACCAAAGACTATAAACATGGGACCCATAACCTCCCTGCTTGGCACTCAGCATCAAGGGTTGGAATTGGGGGTTAAATCACCAAAATGATTCCCGAGCGCGGCCACCGGTGCTGCTCACTGCTCCCCTCACCTCCCAGGGGGTAAAACAAAGGGATGGGTCAAATGCAGAGGGTTATTTCACCACACCTAGTGTGTGTGTGACTATCAGTGGTATTTAAATCTCTCAAATGATGATCCATCCCACCTAACAAGTGTGGCATATCAAAATGATGATCAAACAACATGATTATTGCACAGGTGTGCCTTAGGCTGCCCACGATAAAAGGCCACTCTGAAATTGGCAGTTTTATCACACAGCACAATGCCACAGATGTCACAAGTTTTGAGGTGGCGTGCAGTTGGCATGTTGACTGCAGGAATGTCCACCAGAGCTGTTACCCGTGAATTGAATGTTCATTTCTTTACCACAAGCCGTCTCCAAAGGCTTTTTAGAGAATTTGGCAGTACATCCAACTGGCCTCACAACCACAGACCACGTGTAACCCCGCCAGCCCAAGACCTCCACATCCAGCCGATGCACCTTTTTGATCGCCTTGGACGAGCCACCCGGACAGCTGCTGCAACAATGAGTTTGCGTAACCAAGTCATTTCTGCACAAACAGTCAGAAACCATCTCAGGGAAGCTCATCTGCATGCCCCTCGTCCTCATCGGGGTCTCGCCCTGACTGCAGTTTGTCGTCGTAACCGAGTTGATTGGGCAAATGCTCACATCCGATGGCGTCTGGCATTTTGGATAGGTGCTCTCTTCACGAATTAATCCCGGTTTTCACTGTTCAGAGCAGGGGGCAGACAGTGCGCGTGGCGTTCTGTGGGAACATGTTCTTTTTCCTGCTTTATTATGCATTTTCGGCCGGTGAGATTTATACTCCGGAGCGATTTATAGTCCGAAAAATACGGTACTCATTCATGAACGGATTATTTATATATATATATATATATATATATATATATATATATATATAAGAAATACTTGAAAATATATTACCCCCTCCCCTCCACCCCCCCATCTCCCGAATTCGGCGGTCTCAAGGTTGGCCAGTATGAAGACAAGTCATCTTTACTTTAGGAACACAGATCCAATAAAGTTGCCTGAGATGGGCTAATACACATTGTGAGTAAAATACATTCATGTTCATTTTTAAGAGAAGTACAATAAGCGAAATAGCACTGATTTGGTGGAATGACCTTTAAATGCACTGCAAAAAGTCAGTGTTCAAAAACAAGAAAAAAAATACAAAAGTTAGGGGCATTTTACTTGAACTAAGCAAAATTATCTGCTAATAGAACAAGAAAATTTGGCTTGTCAAGACTTTCCAAAACAAGTCAAATGAGCTAACCTCAATGAACCCACAATTACCTTAAAATAAGTATTTTCTCACTAATAACAAGTGCACTTTTCTTGGTAGAAAAAAAAGAGACCTTTTTGCTCAATATGTTGAAAAATATTCTTAAATTTAGTAAATGCTAGTGCCATTATCTTGACATAATGATATGCACTCGGCATTACATTTCTTGAAACCAGCAAACTTATACTAAAAACTAATTTATTGTTCTTAATGGAAAGGCAACAAGGCAACCGCTTGTTACTCTCGGGGTCTCCTAGCCGCTCAGGCAAATCATATGGTCTGAAAATGCATTTTTCCATCCATAACATGACATTATCGCGCCAGGTGCGTGCTCTTTCAGTCAATTAGTGCGCATATATACAGCCTGGCCCCCGGCCAAAAAATGTTTAATTGTAATTTTGAAGAATTTATCTGAATGTGCAAAAAATATTTCTGTTCAAAATTGTTAGAAATGTCACATGTTTGAATATTAACTGTCAGTTTACTGTACTGTGCCAACTGTACTACTATATGAGTAGTAAATGCTAGTGCCATTATCTTGACATAATGATATGCGCTCGGCATTACATTTCTTGCATTTTCCCATCGATAAAATGACATCATTGCGCCAAGTGTGTGCTCTTTCAGTCAATTAGTACGCAAGGAATATATATATATATATATATATATATATATATATATATATATATATATATATATATATATATATATATATATATATATATATATATATATATATATATATATATATTTACAGCCCTTGCCCCCAACCAAATTTTTTTTAATGGTAATTTTGAAGAATTTATCTGAATGTGCATGAACTATTTCTGTTCAAAATTGTTTGAAATGTCACATGTGAAATGTTTCATTGAAAATAAAACAGCAAAGGCCATTTGGCTGTCATCTGTTTTAATTATGAGACACAATTGTGTCAAAGTCATGATTTTTTATTTCATGCTTGAAATAAGAAATTCTTACTTTGAAAAAGCAGTTTTATACTTGTGAGTGTTGATGACACAGCTTTGCAACAGTTGATATTCTAGTTTCAAGCATGTTTTACTCAATATAGGTCATCAAATCTCAGCAACAAGCTGTAATATCTTACTGAGATCATTTAGGACCAAAACCCTTAAAACAAGTAAAACACTCTAACATAAAATCTGCTTAGTGAGAAGAATTATCTTATCAGACAGAAAATAAGCAAATATCACCCTTATTTGAGATATGTCATCTTACTTAGATTTCAGTTTTTGCAGTGTGTACCTTGCAGCAAAATAACCATATTTATCACCAGTTCACCTGCACATGTATTATGTTATGCTTCACTAGAACCAAGAACACACCTTTCGGTTCAGTTCAGTTCAGTTTCAGTTTATTTCGAACATAGAATAGAATAGAATAGAATGGACTTTATTGTCATTATATTTGCATATAACGAGATTAAGGACTCCAATTTAAGGTGCGGTAGTGGGAACAAATATGGGGTAAAAAAATAAATAAATAATAAAATAAAATAAATTACATAACAGGCTCAAACTTTGCCCTTAACTTTGACTTGAAGGCTTTATGAGCAGTAGGAGAGCACCCACGCGCTCATCCATCGTCACGGATGTCCATTTTATTGTCTCATGTAGCGAAACGTACAAAATGAGCGACATAAAGCCAGTTTGACAAGTTCATCTAATGATGAATAGGAGGAAAGACAGCAGGTGGACATCATAGTTTGATATCTGCTTTCCCTGCTTTTATCACAGCGTGAGTGTCCCGCACGCCATGTTCAAGAGAATAGAAAAACACAAAAATCTTTCCCCGCAATCTTTCTCTCGCTGTTGCCATCCGTTCTTTTGTGCTCCGTGTGGTTGCGCACTCAATACAACTGTTTCATTTCATCAGGTTTTTATCCCATTAAAAAAAAGAAGAAGAAAAAAACCCATCCAAAAACAGGATTTCGGCGACCATTGTCCAGGAAACTGACAGAAAACGTTTTTCATGCAGGCTACTCAAAAGCTCAGGATGCAATTTACAGTACGGCAGGGGAAGAATAGACAGATAAACCTGTTGCAAAAACAACATTGTGAGCATTAAAACAAACAAAAAAAAGGAAAAGAGGAAGCTCAGAAAGCGCTTATTTCCAATGTGTTGCAGCACTGAGTCATACATTTCACCACTTCCTCTCTGTCACACTTGAACTTTCTCTGCTTTGAAAAAAACCCCCCACATTTTCACACTTCTACTACCTTATTTTTTACTTCTGGATTCCACTGAAGAAGCGTTAACAGTTAGATTACCGTATCTTCAGGACTATAGAGGCACCGGTATACAAGCCACACCCATATTTTCCATATATAAGCCGCAACCGGACTATAAGGCGCATATGTATACGTTGTGAAATGAGATATTTACACAAACAATTTTGTAAATGTTTATTTACATACCTTAATTGTGTCCAAACGGTGTCTGTCACGCGGCAGTAAAACGGCTGATCAAACACAACAGAAGTCATCGCCATGGACCCACTAGCTGCGGAAGCTAGCTTTCCAACCAGCTAAACAGGCTCAATATTGCCACGGTGACGTTTTGGTGAATTTACTGAGGAATTTGTGAAACTGAAACCATACAAAAATAATGCTATTGTAAGTTAATACTAACACATTATTTACTTGTAAATGTGTTAGCATATTAGCTAATGCTAACAACGCTAGCTTGATTACATTATGATAGGACATAGAAATATGCATGAAAATATTACCATCAAACATGTGACGGTTTAATATCATTAAGTATGAATTATTTTAGTTATATTGTGAAACTTAGAAACCTTGCTTTGAGCCATACTGAAGACTACTGTAGACTTTTAACCCAAACACCTGCAGTGAGCAAACTCGTCCAAAAGATGGCGCCATAGCACAAACAAAAACACACCTTTTCAGTCTATGTGTTACCATAGACATCTTATACATAGACCGCTAGTGCCTACTGGTGCTGACAAGCTGTGGGGGCGCCATCTTAAACCAGTTGACATCGCCATCTGATGACAGGATCAATGAAATGTCAGCACATTTAATCCATTATTACTTTCTCAATGCTAAAATTGATTTTCACATGTTTTTTTGAATGCAAAATTCATACATGCATCAGTGATGCAGTGCAAACAAATGAATACATCATATATGTATATATATTAGGGTTGTTCGGTATACCGGTACTAATTGATTGAAATCGGTACTATACTGTCTTTGAAAAGTACCGGTACTAATGTTTTATCTGAATTCCGCTCTGCGGGGGTGACTAGAGAGCGGAGGTGTATGATGTTGTGTGTCAAAACGCACACACAAAGGGAACACAAGCAATACCATCTTGGAGAGGAGGAATGTCAAAAAACGACAATCCTACTGGTTAATAAAGAGTGTGCGTGAAGCGCAATATGGAGGTATTTAGGCTTTAAACCAACGATAAACTATCAGTGGTACTTTTAACTTTAACTTAATACAGGTGACGCTTTAAACAAGGAAGCAACGCGCTTCAAGTGTTGCTTTAAAACACGCCCCCCCCCAAATGTGGCGATTAGTATTACCACCTTTGCTTCAAACTTAGGTAAGCATTTAAATAATAAGCATTCAGATCTGCAGAAAGAGTTATAAAGAGTGACAGGTAATGATGTGGTTGTTACACCTGCCCTGCTGTTCTGCTCCGGTGCAGACCGTCATGTTTTCGTCGGGTTAACACCCTTCACTTTACCCGTCAATGGTTCTGCATATATATATGCACTATACTATTTTTGTATTTATAAGCTATATCTATTAACCTATGCTTTTTATAACCTACTCTATTTAATTTTAATTTATAATAAATTATGTTGTTGTGGTACTCATTGGGCTAATGAATCTGGTACATTGGGTACTAATTTAATGCTATTTCATGTGTGCTGGTTGAATATATAGACAAATGTATGTGTGCGTGTGTGTTTATGTATGTATTTATACACACACGCACGCATGCACGCACGCACACAAACACACACACACACATATATACATATATGCTGTATATACACACATACACACATATAAATACATACATATATATAAATATACAGTATATATATATATATATATATATATATATATATATATATATATATATATATATATATATATATATATATATATATATATATATATATATATATATACATATATATATATTTATATATACATACACACATAAAAATGATCAACACACCAATATATGATACAAAAGCAGATAGTGGCAGTAAACCAACTATTTTAATAATGTGAAGATAATATGATTAGACTTTGTACACATATTTACATATGGATATTTATATATAAAACCTAACAGATATAAAAGTGCTAAATAAATCTAATCCATTATTATTGTTAGATAAAATTTATACATAAAATAAAAAAAATATATATATTAAACAAATTATTGAGTCGACGCAAGAACATCCATTTCCTATCTGTAAGTATATTTACACGTGTAAAAACTTTGTCATGAAAGTTTAACAGCTAAAACTCCTGAAAGACGAGTACAGGTACGAATAGGCGAGTTTGTTGGTGTGAGGTTCTATCTTGAGAAAAGCAGACAAAAGCAATGGCAACAAGTGGGGATGATGGTTGTCGATAGCAAACTGTGTCTCCTTAAAGTGTTCTCCAAGCAGAAGAACATCTGTTCCCATCTCCTCACAGACAGAGTGGGAGCTTGCTTTGTCGAAGCTTTGCCAATCAATCACCCTCTCTGGAGCTCTCAGTATTGTATAATAATACATTATATTTATATAGCACTCTACACTGTGCTAAAATACATTTTACAAAACAAAAACAATAAGGAAAAAAATGACTTTAATTTACAAAGATTAAAAAACAAACATGAATATAAAAGCAAACAGCATCTCTGACCAATGCACACATCACAGGACAGTTTCCGTAGTATCTGCCAGACTACAGATCCTGCTATGTAGACCAGAGCGTTGTCCACCAGACCCGTAAACCAAGTGGAAAAATATCTGTGGTCACACACAAATTAAAATAATTGTATATCTTTTATCCTAGCGAAACGAGAGCCTCCAAGAAAGCACCATGTAATGTTGTTCATTCAAAGCAGTTCAATGAATTTCTATCACATCCATCGGTAATGTGTAACCAACAATTGTTGAGTGCCTTTCGCAGGGATGGAAACTTACAGAGAATGACAATTATAAACAGCTGCCAGGGCGGATAGATAATTAGTTTGTATCCGTATTTTTAGGAATGGTATCCGCTTCTTGTTTAACTCATACAGTGTACTTTTAGGACAATGGGACAATGTACACAAATTTAAACGCAACACTTTGGTTTTTGCTCCCATTTGTCATGAGTTGAACTCAAAGATCTAAAACTTTTACAATACACAGAAAATATCTTTTCCTCTCAAATATCGTTCCCAAATCTGTCTAAATCTGTGTTAGTGAGCATTTATCTAAATGATGATCCATCCCACCTGACAAGTGTGGCATATCAAGATGATGATCAAATCAGGCTGTTTAATCAGCATCTTGATATGCCACACCTGTGAGGTGGGATGGATTTAATGGGCAAAGAAGAAATGCTCACTAACACAGATTTAGACATATTTGTGAACAGTATTTGAGAGGAATGGGTCTTTTGTGTTTATAGTAAAAGTTCCATCAATCAATTTTCTACCGCTTGTCCCTTTCGGGGTCGCGGGGGGTGCTGGAGCCTATCTCTTCAACTCATAAAAAATGGGAACAAAAACAAAAGTGTTCCGTTTATATTTTTGTTCAGTATATTTGCAGAAATGAGAGCACTCATGCGAGAACAAGAAAGACCGAGGACACATGCAATACACTCAGTACCTTCATGTACTCGATATTGTGTAATACTTAGAAACATGTATGACCTGAAACACTCAATCAAAATGTATTAATACAACACTTAATCACGAGTGCCTCAAAGGGCTGCACAAACTCACGACATCCCATGATCTATTCTAAACACACTGAATACAAGATCAATCAAACAAGAACAAAACTGCATTGAGAAAATCATTGAAAGGAGATCATTATAAAAACATACTTACCATCCGTAGCGTTGATGTTGTGTAATACATTACATTTACAAGGCCCTGCAAGACACTGCAAACAAGACAAACCATAGAGAAGAGTGAAAAACATTGTAATGACCGTCATTTCAGCAAACATGTTATAATGACACTTGTGTCATGTGGCACTTAATACAAGTCCATTGAACATTTCCTCGACAAAACTCCTATTTAAATGCATTTCTGTTGATAATGAAGCAAAGCGGCTAAAATTGTAAGTACATCAACAGCCAAATCTGTAATGGTACAGGGGAGAAGAAGACGGCACTGAGCCTTAGTTTATTATCACGAGAATATGACGTGTGTAATTAAACAGAATGGTGTGCGACTACAGTATGTGGTGTGACTAACTGGAGGAGTGTTACCGGCAAGTGTGAAGGTGTGTGTGAGGAGAACGCGGAAGTCCAAGAAGGACGTGGCTGGATTGGAGGTCCCTGGCAAGTGAGAGGTCGAGGGCAGGAGAGAGACGTCAAGGTCCGTGGCAGGCGAGAGGTCAAGATCCGGGGAGGCAGCAAAAAGTCCAGGGAAGTCCGGGAGACGAGACACACAGCTCGAATTCAGTGAACAGACGAATGCTGCGGGACGACGAGGACAACACAATGAGCACAGAGGTGGGAAACACAGAGAGCGAGTAGGCACATGAAAAAGGCTTACTGTACAATAGAGGTAGCTACGTTCTGGCACTGGAACCCAGGACGCGCCGGTCTAAGTAGTGTGTGGTGTCATCATCAGCGTCAGGTGTGTTGATTGGTGAGTGGCTGGAGAGGAACGCCCGTGGGCATGTCCAGAGGCGCGCTCAGAGGAGCGCACTGAAGAATGCGCAGCGCTCGAGCCATAACAAAATTAGTTTGATGATGTCAGTTGTTTATATTTTGTATTAAATGCAAATTAAGACATGACAGCTAGCTTACTGTTGGTAAATTACATATGCATCAATTCTGCCTTCTGTGAAAAATGTACTGGTCAACGTGATACAATAATATTTTTTATATCTACAGTAGCATATTGTGTCGGTCGTAATCTAAGTCAGTGTTATAGAATACAACCAATAAAGTCTCACTTAATATCCGGAACACTGCACTAAACATACAGTTGCTTATAGCTAAGCACAATTTCACTTGAGGGCAAAAGTACAGTACAATAATCTTCTATTCACAAAAAAAAACAATAGTAATGTTCACTCCTCCTTGTGATAAGTAATCCTTCGTGCCTTGTTTTTTACAGTCCGCTGATTTGCACAAGAATATTCAGCATAATAGTATGGCATCTTTCTCCTTCTGCTTAGAGAGGAATAGACGACCTGTTCAAAATGGCGGCCAAATTTCCTGCGCCCCAGCACCCAATGCGGCGTCCATTCATGTTTGATGTCTGTGGGTGTTACTACTATGTTAGTTTGTTGTATACAAAACGTTATGGCCGTAGTGAAGAAAAAATCCATAGATTATTCACACCTTTATATAAACCGCAGCGTTCAAAGCTTGGGGGAAAAGTAGCTGCTTATAGTCCGAAATACTCTATTAGTCCAAAACCTGCACATCTTCATTACATTCGGTTGAAGACAAAAAGGATACAAATATGTTTGAGTAGATTGTCAGTCATCGGGTCATGTAATCCAAAATGGTTTAAATGATGCATTTTTTAGGACTTTCACACAAATAAAAATGGCAAAAAAATCAGGTCGAATGTGTCCCTTGTTTTTTTTTCAAGGAGTTGGCAACCCTAGGTGCATGTATTTTCAAATAAGTAAACATTGTCTGAATTCTTACGGGTAAAGTTAGCACTGATGCTAATGCTAACAAAACACCACAGAAACACAGTATCTTCAAATAAGTAGCCTACTGTGTGATTACGTTTATTGGTAGTCTTAGCAATAATGCTAATGCTAACAAACACACTTATCTTGACATAAACGTGGTGTGGTTGTGTTAGCTTTTAATGTTTGCACATATTACCAGCTGACGACACTGATGCTAACACAAGACAAGTGTGTATGTACAGTAATATCTCAAAACAAGGAATTTTGCCTATCATTCACAATCCTTATGTAAGACAAAAACACTTATTTTTCTTTTTTTAAGCATTCTAAATATTAAATAAATGCGATCAAAAGTCTGCTTACAATGGAGTTTATGGGAGTCACTCTATCTGCCTAAAAAAGCCCTTAAAAAAATCCAAACACCTCCATTAAAGTTTTAGATACATGCTGTAAGTACATACTCAATGTAGTAAAACAATAACATTTAATATTTACGTACTTCGATATTTTTAAGCATTAAAAACAAATTAATTTAAAAAGGGCAACACTACGCTCGCTTTTTTTTCAACAACATCACTGATAACAACTCACTGCAAACTTCATAAAAGCCAACAAATATAATAAAACGTCACTTACTGTACAATGTCTGCTGCCTTAAGGATGTCGACTGCCAGGATGTCCATATATTCCATTTAAATGAAGAATGACTCAAGAAGAAAGGGGGGTGTAACCAAGCATCTTTTTGTGTCGTTATCGAGGTGAGATGCATAATTTATGACCTACAATAAAGTTTGATGAGCAAGGAACGAGGAAGCAGCTAACCATGTCAACATAGGACACACAAGCTCGTGATCGCGGCGCAGGCTAAGAATAGTTTGTCTGCGTTAGCACTTATAATAACAATATCACTACCGTATTTTTCGGACTATAAGTCACGGTTTTTTTTTCATAGTTTATATATATATATATACATTTCCCCAAAAAATGCGGCTTATACTCAAGTGCGACTTATATATGTTTTTTTCCTTCTTTATTATGCATTTTCGGCCGGTGCGACTTTACTCCGGTGCGACTTATACTCTGAAAAATACGGTATTTGATATTTTACGGTAATGTGTTAATAATTTCACACTAAGTCGCTCCTGAGTATAAGTCGCACCCCCGTCCAAACTATGAAAAAAACTGCGACTTATAGTCCGAAAAATACGGTACTCAAGGCACGAAATGTAAATGGAGTATTATTGGCGCTTTTTGGATGATTTTTTATAGAGTTTTTCCCATGGGCTCCGTTGTAAGCAGAGTTGTATTTACGTTTACTTACGAGATAGAATGCATTGAAAAAAAAAAGATACATCCGTCATCATGTCTTATATAATGATTGTGAACGAGAGGCAAAATTCCCCAAAAAAGTGCAGTTCCCTTTAATGCTAACTAGGGTTGCAAGCCCTTGAAAAAACGGAATTGTCTCGTATTTAGAAACTGTAGAAAGCTGCTGATGTTATTAAATGAATGTGGCTGTTTAAAGTTCACGTCGTAAACATAAACTACTAAAGGAGGTGAGTCAGTGTTGTCATGATAGAGACGGGAGACGCTGTTGTTGGGTTTACTATAAACCCAGTGCTGCCTGCAGGAGGAAAAGTCACCGCCGCTGTCCATGGTACTGAGGACGAGCACCATCGGGCTGACGGCGAGACACAGCTGGCAGGTGATTAGATTTCACAGGTGGTACGTGTTAATCTAATCATCTGTTGTCTTTAACAGTAAGCGGCCGGGAGCAGAGAGGGAGAGAGGATACGGACGTGACTGAAAAGTCATGTTCTGGGGGAGAAGAACTTTGTTAAAACAATTGGATGATTATTATTATTATTAAATGTCTATTCTTGGTGTTGGGTTTTATCAAATACATTTCCCCAAAAAATGCAACTTATACTCCAGTGCGACTTATATATGTTTTTTTCCTTCTTTACTATGCATTTTCGGCCGGTGCGACTTATACTCCGGTGCGACTTATACTCCGGTGCGACTTATACTCTGAAAAATACGGTATTTGATATTTTACGGTAATGTGTTAATAATTTCACACATAAGTCGCTCCTGAGTATAAGTCGCACCCCCGGCCAAACTATGAAAAAAACTGCGACTTATAGTCCGAAAAATACGGTACTCAAGGCACGAAATGTAAATGGAGTATTATTGGCGCTTTTTGGATGATTTTTTATAGAGTTTTTCCCATGGGCTCCGTTGTAAGCAGAGTTGTATTTACGTTTACTTACGAGATAGAATGCATTGAAAAAAAAAAGATACATCCGTCATCATGTCTTATATAATGATTGTGAACGAGAGGCAAAATTCCCCAAAAAAGTGCAGTTCCCCTTTAATGCTAACTAGGGTTGCAAGCCCTTGAAAAAACGGAATTGTCTCGTATTTAGAAACTGTAGAAAGCTGCTGATGTTATTAAATGAATGTGGCTGTTTAAAGTTCACGTCGTAAACATAAAACTACCAAAGGAGGTGAGTCAGTGTTGTCATGATAGAGACGGGAGACGCTGTTGTTGGGTTTACTATAAACCCAGTGCTGCCTGCAGGAGGAAAAGTCACCGCCGCTGTCCATGGTACTGAGGACGAGCACCATCGGGCTGACGGCGAGACACAGCTGGCAGGTGATTAGATTTCACAGGTGGTACGTGTTAATGTAATCATCTGTTGTCTTTAACAGTAAGCGGCCGGGAGCAGAGAGGGAGAGAGGATACGGACGTCACTGAAAAGTCACGTTCTGGGGGAGAAGAACTTTGTTAAAACAATTGGATGATTATTATTATTATTAAATGTCTATTCTTGGTGTTGGGTTTTATCAAATACATTTCCCCAAGAAATGCAACTTATACTCCAGTGCGACTTATATATGTTTTTTTCCTTCTTTACTATGCATTTTCGGCCGGTGCGACTTATACTCCGGTGCGACTTATACTCTGAAAAATACGGTATTTGATATTTTACGGTAATGTGTTAATAATTTCACACATAAGTCGCTCCTGAGTATAAGTCGCACCCCCGGCCAAACTATGAAAAAAACTGCGACTTATAGTCCGAAAAATACGGTACTCAAGGCACGAAATGTAAATGGAGTATTATTGGCGCTTTTTGGATGATTTTTTATAGAGTTTTTCCCATGGGCTCCGTTGTAAGCAGAGTTGTATTTACGTTTACTTACGAGATAGAATGCATTGAAAAAAAAAAGATACATCCGTCATCATGTCTTATATAATGATTGTGAACGAGAGGCAAAATTCCCCAAAAAAGTGCAGTTCCCCTTTAATGCTAACTAGGGTTGCAAGCCCTTGAAAAAACGGAATTGTCTCGTATTTAGAAACTGGAGAAAGCTGCTGATGTTATTAAATGAATGTGGCTGTTTAAAGTTCACGTCGTAAACATAAACTACTAAAGGAGGTGAGTCAGTGTTGTCATGATAGAGACGGGAGACGCTGTTGTTGGGTTTACTATAAACCCAGTGCTGCCTGCAGGAGGAAAAGTCACCGCCGCTGTCCATGGTACTGAGGACGAGCACCATCGGGCTGACGGCGAGACACAGCTGGCAGGTGATTAGATTTCACAGGTGGTACATGTTAATGTAATCATCTGTTGTCTTTAACAGTAAGCGGCCGGGAGCAGAGAGGGAGAGAGGATACGGACGTGACTGAAAAGTCACGTTCTGGGGGAGAAGAACTTTGTTAAAACAATTGGATGATTAAAACCTTTGTTAAAAACTGCACGCTTGGCTCTTCTGCCATGTCTTCAGTGGAACTGCTAGGAAGCGACTTCCACATCCACATTTTGAAAATTTTTATTTTAGGCAGCATCGCTTATTTTAATTCAATAATTATATAACTTCTCTTTTAGATACAACATATAAAAGGGAGACCATTCCCCGAAATGGCCTGCAACCGTTTTCATTGTTTGACAGTGACTATAACGCCAGACTTTGATTCCCAGTGTCCCTGAGCCCAGATGTATTGAACGGGATCCATATTGGTCTGCATCAAGCCAATGAACAGTGACAGGTGAAATAATCCCTCGCTGGGACAAGAGGGATTTCAATTTGATGTGGATGGGAAGAAAAGAGTGTGAAAAGAGTCTCTTCATTCTTCATTTCCTAACATGTCTTGCAGGAGTCAGAAAGCCAGCGTGATATATCAGGGGCAATTCTAAGGGATTTGTGGATGGAGGGTGTGCTGTATTATATCTAACTACGCAGAAGTAATCAATGGCTGTTTGAGGAATATCACGGCATTTGCATAGCCGATCAATACTCAACACACACTTCTCGCCAGTAAATTCATCATGAATGCACAGAGGGGAGCGGCGGTTAAACAGCGGGAAACCAAACAGAATGAGGGAAAAGGACGCGAGAGAAAGGTTAACCGCTGGCGTGTATGACTCTCTGATGTTTGCTGTACTGAGTAGACACTTTTTTTTTGCTACACCAAAGTCACCTTGGCCAGGTGACAGGAGGAGCGGGAAGCTGCACGGCGCTGCCTCCCGCTGATGCGGGCCGGTCTTAGTCGAGGTGACAGGGACGAGGAGCCGCTCGCCGGGAGGCCCCGTCGACATCGCACAGCGCTTGGCTCCCAAGATGCAGAGTAAGCGCTTTTCTGCACAGGAAGTTGGGGAGAAAAAGCAGCGAGGGGGGAGAAGTTCCTTCCTGTCCTACTGTCCTATAACTTGATTTAGTTCTTCCCCACACCTCAGCTGTCACCAGGCATCAAACATTGATGTGACCTGCAGTTATACTTGGATTCCCACGCACGCCTGCAAGCTCTGAAGAGAATTGTGAGAGGCATAAATGTTATTGTTTTTTTGCTTTGCTTTATGGTTATTTTTTGCAGCATTCCTAAAAGTTGGATTTATGTTCCAAGACATGTGATAAGATCGTATGCAAATCACTGTGCAGTATTTTGGCGCCACAACACACATTCAAGTTTATTAAACATATTCTACATATATTTGGACTAAATTGAAGATGATCAAGCATAAAAATAATGGCCTAATTAACTAGGAAAAATTAAGAATATCCCAAATGAACAATTTCGGTGTCCAGATCTGATCCAATTACGAGTCTCAATAGATTCCATCCATCCATCCATTTTCTAATGATAAATGATAAATGGGTTATACTTGTATAGCGCTTTTCTACCTTCAAGGTACTCAAAGCGCTTTGACAGTATTTCCACATTCACCCATTCACACACACATTCACACACTGATGGAGGGAGCTGCCATGCAAGGCGCTAACCAGCACCCATCAGGAGCAAGGGTGAAGTGTCTTGCCCAAGGACACAACGGACGTGACTAGGATGGTAGAAGGTGGGGATTTTCTACCAGCTTGTCCCTTTTCGGGGTGGCGGGGGGTGCTGGAGCCTATCTCAGCTACAATCGGGCGGAAGGCGGGGTACACCCTGGACAAGTCGCCACCTCATCACAGGGCCAACACAGATAGATTATAGAACTGAAAATGTTTACTAGCAAGTAGCGTTTTCCCGATACCAATATTTTGACACTGGTTCCAGAACCAAAATGTATTTCGATACTTTTCAAGGTAAAGGACACTACAAAAAATGCCATTATTTGGGATGTGACTGACAACAACTCATGACTCAATTCCATTCCGATTCTTGGGGTAATTGATTGATTGAGACTTTTATTAGTAGGTTGCACAGTGAAGTCCATATTCCGTACAATTGACCACTAAATGGTAACACCCGAATAAGTTTTTCAACTTGTTTAAGTCAGGGTCCACGTAAATCAATTCATGGTACAAGTATATATTATCATTATAATACAGTCATCACACAAGTTAATCATCAGAGCATATAGCTCAGTTGGTAGAGTGACCGTGCCAACAACTTGAGGGTTCCAGGTTCGATCCCCGCTTCCGCCATCCTTTTCACTGCCGTTGTGTCCATGGGCAAGACACTTTACCCACATGCTCCCAGTGCCACCCACACTGGTTTAAATGTAACTTAGGGTCTTATTATGTAAAGCGCTTTGAGTCACTAGAGAAAAAGCGCTATATAAATATAATTCACTTCACTTCACTACATTGAATTATTTACATTATTTAGAACCGGGGTGTGAGATGTGGGCGGGGGGTTAGGTTTGGTTGATATCAGCACTTCAGTCATCAACAATTGCATCATCAGAGAAATGGACATTGAAACAGTGTAGGTCTGACTTGGTAGGATATGTACAGCAAGTAGTGGACATAGAGAGATCAGAAAGCATAAGAACAAGTATATACAATTGATTATTTACATTTGATTATTTACAATCCGGGGAGGTGGGATGTGGAAGGGGGAGAGTGTTAGTTTAGGGTTGTTAGGGTTATTTGTGTGTTGGAAATAGAATGATCGGAAGGTACACGGACCACATTTTTTTTAGGTGCTCACATGCCTGAATTTAAAAAAATCAATTTTTGAAACGTTTGACTTGATTCAGAACAGTAATAAACATGAATCGTGATTCAGATGAGATTGATTTTTCTGGCGCCGCGAGTCATTATAGTGGATAAAACAATGCAGCTCATATGCTGGATGATCGCATTGTCTCTTATCAAGGTTGGCAGCCATGTTTTTTGTTCACACTTTTAGGTTGGATTAATATTTTCTACTTCTTTACCAATTTTTCTCAAACCCGGCATAAGTTAGCAGGGAAATACAAAATCGATGTAAATCTGAGAGCCCAGATAAAGATATGTCTTTGCACGTTTTGTTGTTCCAGCCCTATTGCCAAGTGGGGCAGTAACTAGGGATGATACTCGAAACCGATTTTCCCGGTTGTTCGATAAGAAAAGAACCGAGTCCTCGGACTCAAATCCCTTTTTGAGAACCGGTACCCGTTATCGAGACCACTATAGTAAAGAAAAAGATTTGGTTCTTTATTCGAATCCCTCGGAACGAATCCTGTCCCGACCAGAAATGCTCCGTGTGACATCACAAGAAATGACGTCATTAGGCGCAGATAGCGAAAGCAGGAAAAAAATGGACCGGAAAAAGCTCTCCAAGGTGTAATAAAGTTAAAAACAAAAGGTATAATCCAATGAATGACTTTACCGAGAGATTTGAGCAGGGTACAAACACATGACGAACACTTTTACGACCAACCGGAAACATAGCAACCAGGCTAGCAACGCACCTCCTTTACGGCAGCTGTCGCAACGTTCTTAAAGCAACCGCAGCACATACATATATATACAACACATCTCCGTTTTTTAACTTTTGTTTTTCTTTCCTTGTAAACAAAACAAAATCACACTGTATATGTGTTGTCTGTCTAATTATAAATAATGCAGACGAGGCGTGTTGGCTGAGTTCTTGACGTTTACTTTCACAGCGTGCTCATAACCTCATTCTTAGCTGCCGGGTGGCAACATGCAACAACACTTATCGGGGCTACCGCGCATGCTCGTCACTCCCGTTGCATGCTGGGTAGTGTAGTTGTTGTATTCCCTAGCTCATAACATCTTTCCCCCTAAAACATACTTACCAACCCTCCCGTTTTTAGCGGGAGACTCCCGGTATTCAGCGCCTCTCCCGATAACCTCCCGGCAGAAATTTTCTCCCGACAAACGCCCGGTATTCAGCCGGAGCTGGAGGCCACGCCCCCTCCAGCTCAATGCAGACCTGAGTGGGGACAGTCTGTTCTCACGTCCGCTTTCCCACAATATAAACAGCTTGCCTGCCCAATGACGTCATAACATCTACGGCTTTTAGAGAGTAGAGTGCACAACTGCGCACACAACAAGGAGACGAAGCAGAAGAACGAGGAAGTTACAGACATGGCAACGCCGTCGACGAGCAAGATGAAGAAATACGCTTGCAAGTTCCAAAACGAATGGAAACAAGAATTTCAGTTCATCCAGGACAGTTTGAAGGGGAAGGGGTATGTTGCCTGTACATTTTGTAGCACAGACTTCTCCATTGAACACGGTGGCCGAAAGGATATACTCATTCATGAACAGAGAAGTTAAACCGGACAATGCTTCCATCTACTGGATAGCCTCCGGAACACTGAAATTCAAGTATTTATTTTATTTATATGTATAATAAAATAAATAAATAAATATATATATATATATATATATATATATATATATATATATATATATATATATATATATATATTCACTGAAAGTCAAATATTTCATACATATATATATATATACATATATATATATATATATATATATATATATATATATATATATATATATATATATATATATATATATATATATATATGAAATACTTGAGTTGGTGAATTCTAGCTGTAAATATACTCTCCTCTTAACCACGCCCTTAACCACGTCCCCCACCACGACACCCCCACCCCCACCCCCACCCCCCACACATACACACACACACACACACACACCTCTCGATACCGGAGGTCTCAAGGTTGGCAAGTATGCCCTAAAAGAAACAATGTTAACTCAATAAAGTGTATTTCTTTTTTAGCTTTAAATTTTAATTTTTTAGCATTGTAACCACATTTGCAAACAACTTTTCTCTTCATAGAATTTTCTTTCAATAAAGAAATAAAGTGCAAAAATGTCAAAGCATCATAACAAACAGTTATGTTAAATAGCAGCAGTATTGCACTTTTTGGAGAGCCGTATTATTTTCAGTTTTGTGCCCAAGGGACTGATTTTATTTAACACTATATTATTATTTATACACCTATAGTGATCACAAAGACAGGTTGTTTTTGTGTTACTGTATATATTTGATTTTCTGAAAAATCCCACTTAATATACTTTGGGTAACAACAGTCAATATTTATTTATTTTATTTTATTTTTTTAGGAGGGTAACAGTCAATATTTATTTATTTATTAGATTAAATTGTTTTCTTATATAATAAAAGTGAGCTTTTGTTAAACCAAATATTGTGTGTTTTTTTCCACATACAACAACCTATATGGACTCGATAAGAGAATCGATAAGGAATCGGTTCGATAAGAGGATTCGATAATAGGCTCGAACTCGATAATTTCTTATCAAACATCATCCCTAGCAGTAACCCACCTGATCCAGGTAAGGGACCTGTCCCTACATGACAGTACCTACTTTGTGTTGCACATTAGCACCGCCTGCAGGGATGATCAATTAAATAGGGACACATTCAGGACTGTTGGATTTAGTGCAGGTCTGTGCTCTGTTAGTAATATTATTATCTGCATACTCCATGTTTAAATGTGTTTTTTGATTTGTTTATGATAGCAGGACTTGACGCATTTCTATGAAGCGTTGCCATTTGAAATTGAGGTATGTACATATCAGTATATGAATATGAAAATATTGTATTTGCTACTGCAGAAATGCATGTATTAGTACTGGTTGTAGTAGTATCATGCATCGTAACATCATTCAGGCTGCATGATAATTAAGATTCAATCAATTCTTGTACTCTATGTCTGCATGTGATCTTTTCCGGAGCGCTTTCCTCCCTTTTCCCTTCCTCCCCTTCCTCCCAGGTCGGCATCCATCACCATGCAGGAGGCAAGCTCTCCTCTGACAGCTTTGTCAATGCAAATTAACACAGTCTGTCCGAAGTGGTCTCAGCCAGGGAGAGCAGCTGCTGCAGGGCTGCCCATTGCGTGCTCAGAAAAGCCCAGAATAACTGACCTGGTGGTCCGGGGGCGTCGTGCAAGATGAAATTCTGGGGCTGAGCTGGAGTGAGGGGTAAGGAAAGCGGGGTCCTTCCCAAATCAAAACATGCTAAGATGTAATAATAATATGGCGTGTTGATGCTGCAAGCGCGGCATAGTCTGTGCACATGGATATCATAATTATTTTAAGTTGAATATACTTTATTATTTACCAGAGGGGAAATTTGTATGTGTTATTATTTGTTACATGGGCACGTGCACAAATGGAATAATGGATTCACTGGGCACGCAGTCAAGGGAGAGAGACTTCAGAGTAAATGGGGTTCTTCCCCTGAGCAGTTTGGGGGGTTGGCTGCTTGCTTAAGGGCACCTTGACAGTGCTCGGGAATCAAACTGACATGTGTCCAACAACCTATTCTAATTTCCATATTTCCATGTGCACAGCAGGTCCCCAAACCCGTGACCCCTTCGGTTCCCCCGGCTAATGTCCATATGGGCTGAGCTTCTACTTTTCAGTGGGAAAATACTGACACTTTTTGGGGGGCATTTTCTTATTCCAGACATCATTTCTGCCCCAGCTCAGCAAGAATGCTCTGGGTATACTCCAGCTTTCGCGCACAGTCCAAAACATGCATTTTGGGTTAATTAGAGACTCTAAATTGCCCATAGGTGTGAATGTGAGAGGGCTTTGCCAAGGCTGAAAGCAGTGGATAATCCACTTTTTTCTGCAACAGTACAAGGCTAGATATCTATGCAAATGAAGAAAACAATAGTGGGATAGTTCCTTATCGGTTTTCATGTCAAATTCAAGGAACTGTATAATCATAGCAGCACCAAAGTACACTTCATTCCCTAACCCTTTTGTAAAAAAGTATAATACATAATGCAGGTTATCGAGAACATATACAAACACTTTAATTTTTTTATTGAATCCAAAATACTGAAATGTAATTATTTGGCGCGTTTATAAACAGCTTAAATTATGCAGAAAAGCAAACAATAATGGGTCAACGGGTGTATGACAATTCTTCTCAAAAGAAGAGGAAAAATATAACTTCTGAGGAAAATCTAATTTGAAACATTTGTACAAAACCCAAAACCAGTGCGGTTGGCACGTTGTGTAAATCGTAAATAAAAACACAATACAATGATTTGCAAATTCTTTTCAACCTATATTCAATTGAATAGACTGCAAAGACAAGATACTTAACCTTCGAACTGGTAAACTTTGTTATTTTTTTGCAAATATTAGCTCATTTGGAATTTGATGCCTGCAACATGTTTCAAAAAAGCTGGCACAAGTGGCAAAAAAGACTGAGAAAGTTGAGGAATGCTCATCAAACACTTATTTGGAACATCCCACAGGTCCATCCCATCCATTTTCTACCGCTTGTCTCTTTCGGGTTCGCGGGGTTGCTGGAGCCTATCTCAGCTGCATTCGGGCGGAAGGCGGGGTACACCTTGGACAAGTCGCCATCTCATCGCAGGGCCATCCCACAGGTGAACAGGCTAATTGGGAACAGGTGGGTGCCATGGTTGGGTATAAAAGCAGCTTCCATGAAATGCTCAGTCATTCACAAACAAGGATGGGGCGAGGGTCACCACTTTGTCAACAGATGCGTGAGCAAATTGTCGAACAGTTTAAGAACAACATTTCTCAACCAGCTATTGCAAGGAATTTCGGGATTTCACCATCTATGGTCCGTAATATCATCAAAAGGTTCAGAGAATCTGGAGAAATCACTGCACGTAAGCGGCTAAGCCCGTGACTTTCGATCCCTCAGGCGTACTGCATCAAAAAAGTGACATCAGTGTGTAAAGGATATCACCACATTGGCTCAGGAACACTTCAGAAAACCACTGTGGGATGTTCCAAATAAGTTTTTGATGAGCATTGAATAGAATATGAATAGAGTATGTTATGAATAGGTAGGTTAACATGATTAGATTATAAATATAATATAATATATAGAAAATTATAATATACTGTGATCATTTAGTGCAAATAGAATGTAGAAACAATGACAGCAAACCAAACCCAATAAAAAGCTCAGTTCAGCACCGTTGTTTTACATGTGCAAGTTAAGTATTCCTCGTGTGGGGGTGGGGAGGAGGGGGTTGGTATCAATTGCTACAGAGCACTATCGGAGTTCAGTAGTCTAACAGCTGCCAGAAAGAAGCTGTTCCCCAGTCTGGTGGTCCAACACCAAATGCTCCACAGCCTCCGACCTGTGGGGAGGGGTTAAAAGAGAGGGTGTGCAGGGTGGGTGGGATCCTTGGTGATGCAGAGAGCCCTCTTTCTGCATCTGCTGATGAAGATGTCTGCAGAGGTGGGAAGGCTGTTCCCTACGACTTTCTGAGCAGCTTTCACCAGTGCCTTCCTCTCTTCAGCCGTGCAGCTGCTGTGCCACGCCATTATGCTGGTGCTGAGAGTGCTCCAGAATGTAGAAACCCCGTTTCCATATGAGTTGGAAAATTGTGTTAGATGTAAATATAAACGGAATACAAGGATTTGCAAATCATTTTCAACCCATATTCAGTTGAATATGCTACAAAGACAACATATTTGATGTTCAAACTGATAAACTTTTTTTTGTGTGCAAATAATCATTAAGTTTAGAATTTGATGCCAGCAACATGTGACAAAGAAGTTGGGAAAGGTGGCAATAAATACTGATAAAGTTGAGGAATGCTCATCAAACACTTATTTGGAACATCCCACAGGTGAACAGGCACATTGGGAACAGGTGGGTGCCATGATTGGGTATAAAAGTAGATTCCATGAAATGCTCAGTCATTCACAAACAAGGATGGGGCAAGGGTCACCACGTTGTCAACAAATGCGTGAGCAAATTGTTGAACAGTTTCACAGCTATTGCAAGGAATTTAGGGATTTCACCATCTACGGTCCGTAATATCATCAAAGGGTTCAGAGAATCTGGAGAAATCACTGCACGTAAGCAGCTAAGCCCGTGACCTTGGATCCCTCAGGCTGTACTGCATCAACAAGCGACATCAGTGTGTAAAGGATATCACCACATGGGCTCAGAAACACTTCAGAAACCCACTGTCAGTCACTACAGTTTGTGGCTACATCTGTAAGTGCAAGTTAAAACTCTCCTATGCAAGGCGAAAACCATTTATCAACAACACCCAGAAACGCCGTCGGCTTCACTGGGCCTGAGCTCATCTAAGATGGACTGATACAAAGTAGAAAAGTGTTCTGTGGTCTGACGAGTCCACATTTCAAATTGTTTTTGGAAACTGTGGACGTCGTGTCCTCCGGAACAAAGAGGAAAAGCACCATCCGGATTGTTATAGGCGCAAAGTTGAAAAGCCAGCATGTGTGATGGTATGGGGGTGTATTAGTGCCCAAGACATGGGTAACTTACACATCTGTGAAGGCGCCATTAATGCTGAAAGATACATACAGGTTTTGGAGCAACATATGTTGCCATCCAAGCAACGTTACCATTACCTGCTTATTTCAGCAAGACAATGCCAAGCCACGTGTTACATCAACAACGGAGACCCCCGGACTGTTGAACAACTTAAGCTGTACATCAAGCAAGAATGGGAAAGAATTCCACCTGAGAAGCTTAAAAAATGTGTCTCCTCAGTTCCCAAACGTTTACTGAGTGTTGTTAAAAGGAAAGGCCGTGTAACACAGTGGTGAACATGCCCTTTCCCAACTACTTTTGCACGTGTTGCAGCCATGAAATTCTAAGTTAATTATTATTTGTAAAAAAAAAATAAAGTTTATGAGTTTGAACATCAAATATATTGTCTTTGTAGTGCATTCAACTGAATATGGGTTGAAAAGCATTTGCAAATCATTGTATTCCGTTTATATTTACATCTAACACAATTTCCCAACTCATATGAAAACGGGGTTTGTGCAAAACTCCTATAGTCCAGCACGCCGTAGCTTCCAGAGGAAGTAGAGATGCTGGTGTGTCTTCTTGAACAGACAGGAAGTATTGCGGTTCCAGGTGGGGGTCTCTGGATAGATGAAGCTGGAGACCATTTCCACATCTGCTGCCTTGATGTGCACGGGGGGGAGAGGTTGTCTGACAAGCGAAGAGACACAAGTTGCTATTTGCACATTTTTGTGCATCCTGCAGGTTCCAGCGAGATGCAATGAGGTGTTTATTCTTACCAAGCAAGTGTTTTCATCAGATGCAGCAAATTTGCATTCACAGACCACCAAATGTTTGGTAAAGGTTTCTGGGGGAGACCGATCCACCTCCCCCCCATTACACACACACACGTTATTTGCAGTGCCCTACAGTCTCTTCACATGTGCAGCACACATGAACACACAGTTTTACCAGCCACAAAAAAAAAAACACGGCAGAATAATTTTTGGTCCGTGGTCATAATCAATTGTTTTGTTTTTCATTGCATCTGCAGAGTGTCATGGCCAACTGTTATGTCATCACCTCATTATGTACCCGCCCCCCTTCCACCGGAAGCCAGTCTGTTTATCCAAAATGCCATCCATTCATCCATTTTCTACCGCTTGTCCCTTTCGGGCTCGTTAGGGTTGCTGGACCCTATCTCAGCTAATTAGAAAATGCATGATTATATAGTTGAATGCCTGGACGGTTAAACCATGGACTTATAATGGAAGTCAATAGAGACTATTCGTACCCATTAAACTATAAAGTTTGTAATCTGACACAGCAATGAATTTAACAATGCATCAACATAACTTTATTACTAATCGTGTGTATATTTAGCAGTGATTAGCAAGGTACTTGGAAAATGTACACTGCAAAATCTAAGTAAGATTAAATATCTCAAATAAGGGTGATATTTGCTTATTTTCTGTATAATAAGATCATTCTTCTCACTAAGCAGATTTTATGTTGGAGTGTTTTACTTGTTTTAAGGGTTTTGGTCCTAAATGATCTCAGTAAGATATTACAGCTTGTTGCTGAGATTTTATGACCTATATTGAGTAAAACATGCTTGAAACTAGAATATCAACTGTTGCAAAGCTGCGTCATCAACACTCACAAGTATAAAACTACTTTTTTAAAGTAATAATTTCTTATTTCAAGCATGAACAAAAAAAATCATAATTTTGACACAATTGTGTCTCATAATTAAAACAGATGACAGCCAGATGGACTTTGCTGTTTTATTTTCAATGAAACAATAGAACATAAGTACTCATATAGTAGTACAGTTGGCACAGTACAGTAAACTGACAGTTAATATTTAAACATTTAACATGTGACATCTCAAACAATTTTGAACAGAAATAGTTCGTGCACATTCAGATAAATTCCTCAAAAACAATTAAAATATTTTTGGCCGGGGGCCGGGTTGCATATATGCGCACTAATTGGCTGGAAGAGCACGCACTTGGTGCGATGATGTCATGTTATCTACGGAAAAATGCATTTTTAGACCATATGATTTGCCTGAGCGGCTAGGAAACCCCAAGAGTAACAAAGCCTTGTTGCCTTTCCATTAAGAACAATAAATTCGTCTTTAGTATAAGTTTGCTGGTTTCAAGAAATGTAATGCTGAGCGCATATCATTATGTCAAGATAATGGCACTAGCATTAACTTAATTTAAGAATATTTTTCATCATATTGAGCAAAAAGGTCTCTTTTTTTTTTCTACCAAGAAAAGTGCACTTGTTATTAGTGAGAATATACTTTTTTAAAGGTATTTTTGGGTTAATTGAGGTTAGCTAATTTTACTTGTTTTGGAAAGTCTTGACAAGCCAAATTTTCTTGTTCTATTGGCAGATACTTTTGCTTAGTTCAAATAAAATACCCCTCATTTTTGTTATTTTTTAAAATTGTTTTTGAACACTGACTTTTTGCAGTGTAGTAAGCTAAATATCTAGTTGCTCTGGGTTAAATGTAGCTAAGCTACAGTAGACGCTATCTCCAGAGAATTGTAGCAAGCTACACTAAGCTACACGGCAAAAGTAGCTTGCTTCATCAACACTAAACGTTAAATTAACACTCATTTGCTCCACAGACCCCTTTGAAAAGATATGCGGGACCCCATGAGAGAAGATTTAAAAGGTATTACAGGTATCATCTATTTTAATTTCAAGGACCCCCGGTTTCACATGCGTTAAGCTACAGACCGCCATTTTAATGGCATTTATATCTATGGGCCCACATGTATAATATCAATGGTTATATAACTGAGTGTGTACAAATGGACCCAAACAGGGTCCATTACTATTAACTATATGTCATTTAGCTGGGGACACCCTACAATTACCTCTGGGGGTTCCCGCACTCCACTGTATGTATTTACATTAGTTAGCATTTTCTTTGGCCCACCCCTACACTGCAAAAAGTCAGTGTTCAAAAACAATAAAAAAAAATAAAAAAAATTAGGGGTATTTTACTTGAACTAAACACAATTATCTGCCAATAGAACAAGAAAATTCGGCTTGTCAAGACTTTCCAAAACAAGTAAAATTAGCTAACCTCAATGAACCCAAAAATACCTTATAATAAGTATATTCTCACTAATAACAAGTGCACTTTTCTTGGTAGAAAAAAAAGAGACCTTTTTGCTCAAACTTATACTAAAAACGAGTTTATTGTTCTTAATGGAAGGCAACAAGGCAACCGCTTGTTACTCTCGGGGTCTCCTAGCCGCTCAAGCAAATCATATGGTCTAAAGATGCATTTTT
Source organism: Entelurus aequoreus (assembly GCF_033978785.1). Lineage (NCBI taxonomy): Eukaryota > Metazoa > Chordata > Actinopteri > Syngnathiformes > Syngnathidae > Entelurus > Entelurus aequoreus. The sequence goes on along the minus strand of NC_084734.1, from coordinate 76,577,701 downwards.
CCATCGATAACATGACATCATCGCGCCAAGTGCGTGCTCTTTCAGTCAGTTAGTGCGCATATATACAGCCCGGCCCCCGGCCAAATTTTTTTTTATTGTCATTTTGAAGAATTTATCTGAATGTGCATGAACTATTTCTGTTCAAAATTGTTTGAAATGTCAAATGTTTCAATATTAACTGTCAGTTTACTGTACTGTGCCAACTGTACTACTATATGAGTACGTATTTTCTATTGTTTCATTGAAAATAAAACAGCAAAGTTCATTTGGCTGTCATCTGTTTTAATTATGAGACACATTCGTGTCAAAATCATGATTTTTTTTTCATGCTTGAAGTAAGAATTGATTACTTTAAAAAAGTAGTTTTCTACTTGTGAGTGGTGATGACACAGCTTTGCAACAGTTGATATTCTAGTTTCAAGCATGTTTTACTCAATATAGGTCATAAAATCTCAGCAACAAGGTGTAATATCTTACCGAGATAATTTAGGACCAAAACCCTTAAAACAAGTAAAACACTCTAACATAAAATCTGCTTAGTGAGAAGAATGATCTTATCAGACATAAAATAGGCAAACATCACCCTTATTTGAGATATTTCATCTTACTTAGATTTCAGTTTTTGCAGTGTACAATGTTATTCACTTTCTCTACCTACAGTAAAAAAAAACAGCAGCTTAGTCTTGTTTGGAAACCATTGATCATGATTATGTGCAGTAAAACTTTTCATGAACTCAACTCAGCTTAATGTGTTAGACGTCTTCGGTGTCTAGAGCAGTTGGGATGTTGGTTTACTGAGTAAACAATTAAAAACGAAGGTTTTGGGCGTCGTTTTCTCTAAATGCATGAATGAGTCTGAATATGGCCGAGGAGATCTCTCTCTCTTTTGTGTCTATCATCTATGAACGTCATAAAGTGGTACGTTGATCTACGAACTTAATTGATTCTTCAACATGGTTCGCCAACAGAAAAGTTTGTATGGTGAAGCAGAGTTCCCCATAACAATCAATGTAAACATGATTCATTGGTTTTAGTCTTGACAAAAGTCCATATTCTGCACAGTTTAAAGACACGTGTACTCTATATACTGTATATCAAACAAGCATAACAAAGTGGTAGTGGCTCAACAATCTATTTTTAATCCAAACAACACAACAGCATTTCAGCAAACTTAAATGTCAACCATCAACACACACACAAACACACCCCAGCAGGCACAAGACATTGATACAACGTTGATTATACGTGCATGTCCTTTAAAACGGACTTTGTAACATTGCAAAATAGTTGTATTTGTAAATAACGTTGATGTCTAACATTGGATCCACGTTGTTGGTTGGGAAATGACTAAATTTCAAAGATCAAATCAGTGTCACGACCTGATATTGAAAAAACGTGGTCAAAAAGCATGTTGTCTCCACGTTGTATTTGTCTTGTAGAATATTGGTTGGAAAATGACCAAAATTCAATGGTCAAATCAACATCAGAACCCAACATTGTTTAAGCGTCGTCAAAAAGCAGGTTTCAATGTTATGTTTGAGTTTGATGTCTAGGCCTGATCGTTAACACCAGTATCTCAGCCCTTTAACATTTACTATATGGATGATAACTCATGTTACTTCAAAATAAAAATAAAACTTAAATAATAGGATAAGATGGGCATTCCAATGGTTAAAAAACATAACATGATTGCTATTTTTATTCAGGACTGAAGTTATTAAGATATTTGAGCAAAAAATAAGTAAATTAAAATATGAATCGAAACCTCTTAACTCCCTGTGGACTTTTTTGTCCTTTAGCTACTTTATGGCTGTAAACCAGCCCTGGGCAATTATTTAGAGAAGAAAATGTGTCTGGGGGCCGGTATATCTGATTTTTAGGACCACTAATACAAAACCTCACAATAATGTCTGATTGAATGCTAAAAACTTTGTGACAGACCACCTTAAAAAACGGAATTTAAATTTTTTTTACTGAATGAGACACCCAGAATGTACATAAAAATAAATAATGTGGGTTTTACAATATCAACTATGAACGATAAAACACTGAATATTCACAACATATGAACGTCACACACCCTCCCGATCGACATATTTTACAATCAAGCGAAACGCAACACACCCAGCGAAATATGAATGCGAAAAACAAACCAAAATTAAAGCTGCAAGCAGCGATGGACGGGACCGACTTTTGCTGGTGCTTCCTGCCTTTACTCATTCAACATATCTTTACCTGCACATTACCTACCTTCCCTGCATCCTGGGGTCACATTGGTGCTTCTTTCTTTCACCCGTACAACATATCTTTACCCGCACATTACCTACCTTCTCTGCATAGTGGGGTCACGCTGGTGCTTTCTGCCTTTACCCATTTAACATATCTTTACCTGCACATTACCTACCTTCACTGTATCCAGGAGTCAAGCTGGTGTTTCCTGCCTTTACCCATTCAACATATTTTGACCTGCACATTACCTACCTTCCCTGCATCCTGGGGACACACTGGTGCTTCTTTCTTTCACCCATACAACATATATTTACCTGCACATTACCTACCTTCTCTGCATAGTAAGGTCACACTGGTGCTTCCTGCCTTTGAAGGCTCATAAAATCAAAACCGGAGCAGTAATTAAAACTCAAGGTTCAAGGTTCAAGGTTCAACTTTATTGTCCCCGCGGGGAAATTTGTCTTGGGCACAGAGCATCATTGCTTTCTTAACATACACAAAAACAAAAACACAAGCACAGACACAACCACAACCAGACAACTAACATTTAAACATCAGAACATGGAGCTTGATAGACATAGGTGGCACTTTGATGTAGGCATAAAATCTACAGTATGGAGATAAAGATAAAGTACCAGTGTGCATTGCACTAGAGCTCATGGATAAAGTGCTTAGTTCTAAAGTGCTATGTGCTAAAGTGCTATGTGCTAAAAAAGTGCTAACCTATGTATTAACATTCTATTGCACATTGTTGGTCAGCTTAATGGAGGCTGGGACAAATGATAATTTAAGGCGGTTCGATTTGCATAGTAGGACCCGGAGTCTTCTCCCTGATGGCAGGGTTCTATATTCAGGGAAGAGTGTGTGTTGTGAGTTGGAAATCATTTTCTTAGCTTTTTTCCTAACTGCCTGCTCATAGATGCTCTGTATAGGCTCATATTCTTTCCTCCCTACGATTTCCATCGCCGTTTTATGCATGCCGGCCAGTTTGCTTTTTAGCTTAACGGTTAGGTTGCCAAACCATGAGGTGATCCCGTATCTAATGATGCTCTCTACAATGGCACGGTAGAAAATCATCATGATGTGGCTGCTTACGCCGTACAATCTTAATCTTCGCAAAAAATATAGCCTCTGTTGCAGTCTATTGCACAGTTTGTCAATATGTGTTTTCCGGCAGAGAAGATTATCAATATGAATCCCTAAATATTTATATGAGGATACCTGGGTGATTTCCTGATTTTTGATGACCACTGGCTCATGGTCAGTCACTTTCCTCGGATCCAAAACCATTTCCTGTGTCTTGGTCACATTTAGAATAAGATGGTTGGTATCACACCACCTAATAAATAGGTCTATCTCGTCTTGGTACACAGAGGGGTCCGTATCCTTGTGTAGAAGGCTTAGGAGCACGGTATCGTCCGCAAATTTCACCATATAATTGTTAGGGTGCACAGTCCTACAATCATTGGTGTACAATGTAAACAGTGTTGGTGATACAACACAACACTGTGGGACGCCTGTGTTGCAGTGCTTGGTGTCTGACAGTGTTCTGTTGACCTTCACTTGCTGTGTTCTGTTTGTTAAAAAAGAGTGGAACCATTTGATCAAGGTGGAGTTTACACCCATGTCTTTGAGCTTCTCCAAGACTATGTGAATTTGCACTGTATTAAAAGCTGAGCTGAAATCAACAAATACAATTCTAGCATAAGCTTTTGTGTTCTCAAGGTGCTTGGAGATAAAGTGCAAGGTGCAAAGGATTGCATCGTCAGTACTGCATTCCTGCTTGTACGCAAACTGGTACACAACTCACTTTGTTACATAGGGTTTGTTATTGGGATAGACTACAATGTTTTTCTTGGGTACCACATTGCCAACACAAAACTCAATGTAGTCCGTTATAGTTACTGTAGCCTCATCTAGTCCTAGTGCATGGAACAGGGACCAGTCTGTGCACATGAAACACCCCTTCAGTGTCTCAATAGCATCGTCTGACCACACATTAATTGTCTTATGCTCAGGTTTAATTGATTTAAAAACAGATTTATATGTGGGTGTTAGATGTATGGTGTTGTGATCCGAGTTGGATCACATTAATGAAACTCTTTCGTCAACTTTTAATCAGAAGGGTTTAATCTCTCTCATGTGCTAGTTTGAAGCCGACACGACAAACGCGCTAAGAGGAGATAATTTTTTAAAAAAGGTGACCGGTTTTTACAAAAATGTTGTTTTGAAAGGGGAATTGCAAACTTCCTGTTGATTTTAGCTGGGGGTTGTCAGTATATGAAATGTAGGTCTAACTGAGACCTACATAGAGGTTTTTGTTTCATGTCTCTACGACATTTCTACTGGAAGTTACAGGCAGTTTTGTCTGTGTTCTCTTCCTAGGAGCAGTTTTGTCTGTGTTTTCTTCCAAGGGGGCGCTAGAGCGCAATTTTGAGTTTTAGGGTTGGGTTTTTTATTAGATCGTAATTTTTGCCAGTCCTGATGTGTGTGTCCAGATTGGTGAGTTTTGAAGCATGTTAAGGGGCTCAAATTACAGCTCAAAGAGGCAAAAGTGACTGTTTTTACTACATTTTTGTTTTGAAGGGGGAATTTCCAACTTCCTGTTGATTTTTGCTGAAGGATGTCAGTGTATGAAATGTAGGTCTAAGTCAGGCCTACATAGAGGTTTTTGTTTCATGTCTCTACGACATTCCTACCGGAAGTTACCGGTACAAGCAGTTTTGTCTGTGTTTTTTCCTAGGGGGCGCTAGAGCGCAATTTAGAGGTTTGGGGTTTGGTTTTTTTATTAGATTGCAATTTTTGCCAGTCCTGATGTGTGTCAAATATGGTGAGTTTTGAAGCATGTTAAGGGGGTCAAATTACAGCTGAAAGACACGGTGGTATAATAATAAAGAAAGTAAGAATAAAACGGACAAAATACAATAGGGTCCTCTGTCCCAAAGGGACATTGCGGTCCCTAAAAAGCACCTACTATCTGATGTATCTGATATATCACTAAGCTTTAAACTTTGTTGCTGGCCGCTCTAGAAAAACGCTCACCCACCCACACTGTTTGGGGCCTCGTCTGAGCTGCTGTGACTTGGATTACCATAGTAACTAGTATATCATGCAAAAGCGCACATTCCAACCATTGAAATACTTTGTATAGTTCAAGACTTACGGTCATTTGAAACCATCACTGCACATCATAATGGCAGCTACAGTTTCCATCTTAAAGATCTATAAAAACAATTATTTGGGAATGTCCGGCGGGCCATATTGAAAAGCCCCCCGGGCCTTAATTTGCCCAGGTCTGCTGTAAACATTATTCCCAGTGTATCGTTGATAAAGAAAACATGAGAATAAAGAAAAAAACAACAACATTAAACACGAAAAAAAACATTTGAGAAAAAAAATCATTGCATTCAGAGAAAGACAATGAAAGTTATGGCATAAAACAGAACAGCAATTTACCTCAAAGGAGGGTTAAACATCGTACATTTTCAAAAGATGTAATGGATTCTTTTGGAGAGGGCAGGGCATGCACGGTTTCAATTGCAATCTAAAGAGAACACCTCCACAAACAAACATCTTGCAGACATACACAGAAAGTTCTAAAAGTGCAAACAAAATGTACGCACCAAAGCATAGCCAAAACTTTTTATAAATCACAAGGAAGTGTTTTAAATGTATACTGAAATCATTACAGCTCCTCTTTAATTTTTTAAGGTTCGTCCAGTAATAAGTTGGTTTTAGCGTGTTTCAAATACTTAAACAGACTTTTTAAAGTCACTTAGTCTCTCTCCCTCCGTGCTGTGATTGACACGTGATCCATCCTGAGTGTGCTGAGATATTGAATGGATAAAAAGATTGATGAGCGTATCTTGTCATCACTTTGGTCATTCATCACCCGTGCGTGCAAACTGCAACCACAATCATAACCGTATTGTTGAATCTGTGCCTGTATAACAGTAGCAATCGAAACGGCGCATTATCATCTTTGCAAAGAAATAATACATTGGACCTTATTAGAGTGTGCAAAAAAACCAGAGGAAATAAATGGTATTTGTAAGTCGTACACGATGCAGAGGAGGATCAAGCAGCAGTTATCATCATTGTGTGAACGCTCCACAGCATTCACACAATGATGATATGGTTTTCTACACCAAAATGCATCTATTCATTCTTCTTCTTCTTCTCCAGATTTTGGCGCTCTCTACCTTCCACGTTTTTCATCCGATTGAAACCATTCCAACTTCAAACTGTTCAGCCTATTTGGGAATTATGGGTTTTCCCTTGACAAATTCCAAAAAATTCTCAGATTTCCCAGAATTCCAGGTTTTCCGGGACATTTTTCCCCATTCAAAATGAATTGGCCATTTTTCAAACTTCCACCATTTCCAATTTTTCAACCGATTCAAACCATTCTACCTTCAACACATTCCTCATATCCTGGACATTCAAACTATAATTGTTTTCAATTTCAAAAACATTCCAGGAATTCGCAGAATTCCCAGTTTTCCAAACCCAATTTTCAGCCTTTACTCCTCTCACATTTTTCAACCCACTTCAACCGTTCCACTGTCAAAAAATTCCTCTTAATCAGGACAAAAAACTAAGTTGTTTTTTGAACTGGAAAAATTCCCGGTTTTCTCGAAATTCCAGGACTTCTTTAATGCCGTTTCTCAATTAAAAATGTTACTACTTCAACATTTCTCAACCGATTTGAAAAATTCCAACACCAACAATTGTGTGGAATTTTCCAAAAAAATATTTTCCCAGAATTCCCACATTTTTATGAAACTCACATTGAAATGAATGGGACATTTTTCAAAATTCCACAACTCCTAAATTTTTCATCTAATTTAAACCGTTTCAACTTCAAAATATTCAGCCTGTTCAGGAATTGTGTGCTCTTCTTCAACAATTCTAAAAAAATTCCTGGATTTCCTAGAATTCCCAGTATAGGTACATTTTCCCCATTCAAAATGAATTGACCATTTTTCAAACTTCCACCATTTCCAATTTTTCAACCGATTCAAACCAATCTACCTTCAACACATTCCACATATCCTGGATATTCAAACTATTATTTTTTCAACTAAAAAAAAAATCCAGGAATTCACAGAATTCCCAATTTTCCAAACCCTATTTTCACCCTTTTTTCTGTTGACTCCTCCTCCCATATTTTTCAACCGTTACACTGTCAAAACATTCCTCTTAATCACTAGATAAATTCCCGGTTTTCTCGAAATTCCAGGACTTCTGTAATACCGTTTCTCAATTAAAAATGTTACTACTTCAACATTTCTTGACTGGTTTGAAAAATTCCAACACCAACAATTCAGAACATTCAAGTTTTTTACAATTTAAAAAAAAAATCCCTCTTTTCCCGGAATTCCCACATTTTTATGAAATCCCCATTCAAATAAATGGGGCATTTTTCAAAATTCCACAACTCCTAAATGTTTCATCTAATTTTAACCCTTCCAACTTCAAAATATTCAGCCTGTTCAGGAATTGTGTGCTCTTCTTCAACAATTCTAAAAAAAAATTCCTGGATTTCCTAGAATTCCCAGTTTTTAGGGACATTTTCCCCATTCAAAATGATTTGACCATTTTTCAAACTTCCACCATTTCCAATTTTTCAACCGATTCAAACCATTCTACCTTCAACACATTCCACATATCCTGGACATTCAAACTATTATTGTTTCAACTTCAAAACAATTCCCAGAATTCCCAAACCCTATTTTCACCCTTTTTTCTGTCAACTACTCCTCCCATATTTTTTAACCCACTTCAACCGTTACACTGTCAAAACATTCCTCTTAATCACTGGAAAAATTCCCGGTTTTCTCGGAATTCCAGGACTTCTGTAATACCGTTTCTCAATTAAAAATGTTACTACTTCAACATTTCTCGACCGATTTTAAAAATTCCAACTCCAACAATTTAAACTCATTCAGAATATTCAGGTCTTTTACCATGTTCAAAAAAAATCCCTGTTCTCCCGGAATTCCCACATTTTTATGAAATTCCCATTGAAATGAATGGGCCATTTTTCAAAATTCCACAACTCCTAAATATTTCATCTAATTTAAACCATTTCAACTTCAAAATATTCAGCCTTGTTCAGAAATTGTGTGCTCTCCTTCGATAATTCTAAAAAAAATAATCCTGGATTTCCTGTAATTCCCAGTTTTTAGGGACATTTTCAAAAAAATTCCCTCTTTTCCCGGAATTCCCACATTTTTCTGAAATTCCCATTCCAAATGAATTGGCCATTTTTCAAACTTCCACTATTTCCACATTTTTCAACCTATTCAAACCATTCCAACATCAACACATTCCACTCATTTTGGACATTCAAACTAACACTTTCCGAAGTTCCAAACCAAAATCCCGGTTTTCTTGGAAATTCAAACTCTTCAACATTCAAACTATTCTCATGTTCATACTACATTCTATCAGCATTTCAGTTCAACTTCAGCATTGGAGCATTCACACGCAGTTCCTTCAGGAATTGACTCATGTAGTTACTGTTAATGTTCTGTTTCAAAATAAATAATTGCAATATGTTTTGACAAAGGGGGGAAGTGATGTTACCAAGTTATTCGTTTGTCTTGACAAAATTGCAAGACACCTCCTTGTAAACAAGGTTGTGAGGCGCTTTGATTTGGGTTTCTTTTTTTTTTCCAAAGAGTGTTTTGGTTGCTCATATTCCTTATGGAATCTAACTAATATTGTAGTTTCTATGGCCTATTTCCTGCATCAAATGAGCTCTCTTGGGGTTTATTTGCTAAATTGCGAAGGACGAAAAGCTAATTCGTATCTCGGTAATTACTCATGCAAGAAATACATCACAGGGCCCAATATGCCTTGTTAATAATAAAGAAAAAAAAAGCTACGGTTTGAGATTATGCAGATTTAAAAGCCCTCCCTGGGGTTTTAATTCATTACTTATTCCCGGGTTTTGTTTGTGAAAAGAACAGCGGCGTGAGCGGGTTTGCGCTCACAATGCCGAGCAAATTAAGAGCAGAGATGACAGAACACAAAAGTAAATCCATTGTTCATCCCACTCGTGTTTCTTTGATGCAATATATCGCTCAAGGACTCGTTTTGTACGATATTGGCACACGGCGTGCATGTTAATATCAAGTGACACGGCAGAGATGATTATAGTGATAAATAGCATTGTGCGATGTGGACGATGTACGATATACACAGAGGTGGGTAGTGGCGCGCTACATTTACTTATGTACCTTTTTGAAAAAATTGTACCGGATTTTTCGGACTATAAGGCGCACTTAAAATCCTTTCATTTTCTCAAAAATCGACAGTGCGCCTTATAACCCGGTGCGCCTAATGTACGGAATAATACTGGTCGTGCTTACCGACCTCGAAGCAATTTTATTTGCTACAAGGTGCAATGATAAGTGTGACCAGTAGATGGCAATCACACATAAGAGATACGTGTAGACTGCAATATGACGCCAGTGAACAACACCAAAACTTTAAATGTTCCATTGAAAATAAAGAACATTACACACGGCATTCAAAAATCTGTCAAAATGTTTTAGTACGACTTTGAAGCCGCACCGCTTGATGGATTGTCGGCCCATTACGGCTACCGTAGTCAGAGATACAAGTACTACTATGGTGTGTGCATAAGGACCGCAAAATGGCACCCATTAGCATAAAAAATTATCTGGCGTTTTGTTTCGCAATATCATGCAAAACCAACTTTTCTTACCTTCTGGTACCTGCTGATGTGTATTTGAGATCTGCATAAGTCCTGAAAATTTGCCCATGCCGTAGTCGATAAGCTTCTTCTTTTTCACTATCTTTTTGTTAAGGGCCATTCATCCTCTGCTGTTGTAATTTCTAATATAAAGTAGTGTAAAGTTCTCACTTACATCTCGCTATAGAAGCCCTATGGTCCAGAAAATACGGTACTTGTCAGAGTAGTTTTAATGTAACACACTTTTTACTTTTACTTAAGTATTTTTGTGAGGATGAAATGCTACTTTCACTCCATTACATTGAGTTTCATTCCGATCGTTACATTTATGTATATCACAATTATTTATAAGCTATTGATTTAGAATTGCAAAGAAAAAATCATTCGTCAGCGAGCCTTCTTCCGGCAGGCACTGTCACATGACTCTGTTTCGCCAATCCAACGTTTGACTCCAATGACGATTACAATTTTATCGTCGAAAATAAAAACGAGACGAAAAATGTTGACATGGACGAAATCCAATCATATTACATTTTTGTCTTCAAGGGGGTGGGATAAGTTAGGAATCTATACAATCACAGTAGCATGCAGGAGGTGGGCGGGGATAAATCAAGGCAGGGGTCCAATCAGAACTGATTGATTGATTGATTGAAACTTTTATTAATAGATTGCACAGTACAGTACATATTCCGTACAACTGACCACTAAATGGTAACACCATTTTCAAGTTTTTTTAACGGGGTCCACGTTAATCAATTCTACTACTAAGACACAATGTTTGGATTTTTCACCGGGAAACCAAATTATATTGTAGGGATGTAACGATAAACTCCCGACGGTTAGTATTACCCTTTTAAATTAAAATGATCTAAAACCCGAGATTGATAACTGCTTTTTATTAAATTTACTGCGGACTGACCGGTGCCAGGTGGCTAGCTTAAATGCTATTATGAAAACAAGAGAAATACGTCTTTCCCCGTTAACAACAACATACCCCAATCTAAACTTATATAAACACATTAGTGTATGAGCAACTACTGTATTTTCCAGACCATAGGGCGCACCAGATTATAAGGCGCAATGCCGATGAGCGGGTCTAGTCAGGTCTTTTTTCATACGAAAGGCCCACTGGATTATAAGGCGCATTAAAGGGGTCATATTATGATTTTTTTTCTAAATGTAAAACACTTCCTTGTGGTCTACATTACATGTAATGGTGGTTCTTTGGTCAAAATGTTGCATAGATTATGTTTTACAAATCATCTTCAAGCCGCTTTCTGACAGTTGCTTCAGAATGCACCGTTTTATTTACGTGACTCACCTTCGACAGCGTCTTCTCCCCGTCATCTTTGTTGTAGCGGTGTAGCGTGCAAGGACGGGAGTGGAAGAAGTGTCAAAAGATGGAGCTAACTGTTTTAATGACATTCAGACTTTACTTAAATCAACAACAGGGCAGCATCTCCTCATCCGTGGCACACTAGTGCAATAACAACATCGGAAATGTGTCCCGTGAAAAACCGACCGACCGGAACTCTCTAATAACTAAAGTTCCGTGGGTGAATTATATAAACTCACTACACCGGTATGTTTTAGCGCTTCCATAGCGAGATATAAGTTAGAACTTTACGCTACTTTATATTAGAAATGGCAACAGTAGAGGATGAATGTCACATAACAAGAAGATAGTGAAAAAGAAGAAGCTTATCGACTACGGTATCGGCACGGACTCCAGTGGCGGACATGCGCACATTTTCAGGACTTATGCAGATCTCAAATAAACATCAGCAGGTACCAGAAGGTAAAAAAGTTGGTTTTGCATAATACTGTGAAACAAAACGCCAGATAATATGTCTGCTAATGGGTGCCATTTTGCGGTCCTTATACACACACCATAGTAATACTTGTATCTCTGACTACGGTAGCCGAAATGGGCTGACAATCCATCAAGCGGTGCGGCTAAAAAATTTTGACAGATTTTTGAGTGCCTTGTGTAATGTTCTTTATTTTCAATGGAACATTTAAAGTTTTGGTGTTGTTTACTACCTGTCACAATGTGTTGTTGGTGACGAACCCCAAGATGCAGAGAAGGCAGGCTTGGTAAAACAAAACATGGTTTAATGTCCAAAAGTAAAAATAAAGAAAAGACACAAACCAGGAACTAGGAGCCAAACTGGAAAACGGGAAACAGGATCCAGCAAACAGGAACTAGGAACAAAAAACAGCAAGCTGCCAACAGCTACAGGATTCAGGTATCAACGACAAAACAGGTAGGAGCTACAACGACAAGTATTACAATGACAATAATCCAGCACTGACTGGAGGAGAAGGCAGGTTTAAATAGCAGCTGGCTGATTGACACTAGGTGTGGCCAGGTGCCAATCAGCCACAGCTGAGGGGACAGCACTCAGAGAGACAGACAGGAAACTGAACCAAAATAAGAGTGCTGACAGGAAATAAAACAAACACAGAGGAAAAACTAAAACGTAACCAAACTGTCAGGGACAAGCCTGACACTACCATCATATATGTATTTCTTATGTGTGACTACCATCTACTGGTCACACTTATCATTACACCATGTACCAAATAAAATTGCTTCGAGGTCGGTAAGCACAACCAGAATTATTACGTACATTAGGCGCACCGGGTTTTAAGGCGCACTGTCGATTTTTGAGAAAATTAAAGGATTTTAAGTGCGCCTTATAGTCCAAAAAATTTGGAAAGCTATTCAGTTGGGTACCGTATTTTTCGGAGTATAAGTCGCTCCTGAGTATAAGTCGCACCGGCCAAAAATGCATAATAAACAAGGAGAAAAACATATATAAGTCGCACTGGAGTATAAGTTGCATTTTTGGGGGAAATTTATTTGATAAAACCCAACACCAAGAATAGACATTTGAAAGGCAATTTAAAATAAATAAAGAATAGTCAACAACAGGCTGAATAAGTGTACGTTATATGACGCATAAATAACCAACTGAGAACGTGCCTGGTATGTTAACGTAACATATTATGGTAAGAGTCATTGAAATAACTATAACATATAGAACATGCTATACGTTTACCAAACAATCTGTCACTCCTAATCGCTAAATCATATGAAATCTTATACGTCTAGTCTCTTACGTGAATGAGCTAAATAATATTATTTGATATTTTACGGTAATGTGTTCATAATTTCACACATAAGTCGCTCCTGAGTATAAGTCGCACCCCCGGCCAAACTATAAAAAAACTGCGACTTATAGTCAGAAAAATACGGTATATTTTCTGCTGGATCGGTACATTACATTTACAAGCTGGGCTCTCTTATTAGCATGGAATTATGATGATTGATCTTTCCTCACAGGACATGAGACGGAGGTGTTTTTATGGTGCGTTCAAGTACCGCTGAACAGAGTAGGACAGACACAACGCCCGCCAGAAGGGATACATAATTAGAATCAATTAAATTTTTTACAAACTTTTCATTTAAATAAATATTAAAGCGCTACAGTACAAACCAATATTTACAATACAACAATAAAAATGTTGCTATTAAAACAGATACCACACTAAGACTAAAACATGCAGAATAGTGTGTCTATCTGTTTTAGTAATTTTAAAAAAGCTTTTTAAAAACATTCCACAATAATAATGATAATTTTGGTCACAATAACCCTGATATGTAATTCTTACATCGTTACATCCCTACCTTTATTATTACACACATCATTACAATATGTCTTTTACCGGTACCGGTACCAAAATGTATTTCGATACTTTTCGGTATTTTTTACCACAAAAAATGGCATTATTGGCTTTATTTTAACAAAAAAATCTTACGGTACATTAAACATATGTTTCTTATTGCAAGTTTGTCCTTACATAAAATAGTGAACACACAAGACAACTTGTCTTTTATTAGTAAGTAAGCAAACAAAGACTCCTAATTTAGCTGATGACATATGCAGTAACATATTGTGTCATTTATCATTCTATTATTTTGTCAACATTATCAAGGACAAGTCGTAGAACATGAATTATTAATCTACTTGTTCATTTACTGTTAATATCTGCTTACTTTCTATTTTAATGTGTTCTATCTACACTTCTGTTAAAATGTAATAATCACTTATTCTTCTGTTGTTTGGATGCTTTACATTAGTTTTGGATGATACCACAAATGTGGGTATCAATCCGATACCAAGTAGTTACAGGATCATACATTGGTCATATTCAAAGTCCTCATGTGTCCAGAGACATATTTCCTGAGTTTATAAACATAATATACATTTTAAAAACAAGAAAGAAGATTTTGTAATGCTAAAAAATATTGATGTAATCGTAGTAGTATCGACTAGATACGCTATTGTACTTGGTATCATTACAGTGGATGTCAGGTGTAGATCCACCAATGGCGTTTGTTTACATTGTGAAGCTACGGTGTGTAGTGAAGCATGTTTAGCTATTCCTCGTCCCGCAGGGATGATACTTGTAAGAAACTTACTTTATTTGTCACCATGGAGGCGAGGGTTAGTGATTTAGAAGTAACTAAAACACTGCAGACTGCGGATGGACTTTAACCGCTAGCCATCTAGTCATGTCTTAAAGCACCTCTTCTTGAGGGCGTTTCAGTGTTATAACTTCACCTTTATCGTTAGTTTTTAAGCCAAAATTCGTCATGCACCTCCTGGTACCCTAGCACCTCCAAAACCCTCAAATCTAAACTCCAAACATCCCAGAACAAGCTAGTCAGATTACTTCTAGACCTCCACCCCAGATCCCACCTCACTCCTACCCACTTTTTCAAAGTGGGCTGGCTCAGGGTGGAGGACAGAGTAAAACAACTTGCACTGAGCCTAGTCTATAAAATCCGCTACACCTCCCTGATACCGAAGTACATGTCAAACTACTTCCTTAACGTAAATGACCGCCATAACCACAACACAAGGGGGAGCTCCACTAACCACGTTAAACCCAGATTCCGATCTAACAAAGGTCTTAACTCATTTCCATGCCACATAAATGTGGAATGCACTCCCAACAGGTGTAAAAGAAAGGGCATCTCTATCCTCCTTCAAAACCGCTATAAAAGTACACCTCCAGGCAACTTCAACCCTATACTAACACCCTCCCCGGATTGTTAATAATCAAATGTAAATAATCAAATGTAGATACTTGGGATCGGTGCTTTTTAGAGGCGGTATAGTACCGAATATGATTCATTAGTATCGCGGTACTATACTAATACTGGTATACCGTACAACCCTACTACATTTTAAGCAGACTTTTATTTAGGAGTTACAATGCATTCAAATATTACATCTGTTTTCTTGTCTCTCATAATGATTGTGAACGGTAGGGAAAAAATTCCCCCAAAAGTGCAGTTCCTCTTTACACGCGATCAATATAAAAGTTATGTCCAACACTGTAAGAGTAGTCAAAGTCATTCTCCCATTGGTGGTCAATGACGCAGCTCCAAGCTGTGTATCAGCATGTCATCACAGATTACACTCTCACTTCTTTGCTTCTATCCACCTTGAAGGGGGAATCGCTCATGTCTGCACGGAAGAAGATGCTCTCTAAAGAAGGATAACCACTCTGAGCTAAATTGTGAGCATGAAAAAAGATCTTTTTTTTTTTTAAGAATCTTCAAAGACGGATAATATATGATAAAGACTTAAATGAACAAAATGCCCCGAAGTGCAGCATCCAACTTGAAGAACTGCCGAGAATTCACATCTGATTGCATTTTTATTAAATCCCATTTGCAGTTGCAGGCAGCGTATGGAAACATTTAAAATGTCTGATGAGTTTGAGAGATAGCTTGTCATGTGGCGATAAATAAGTGATGCCGTTGTGCGAGGTTTCTCCATCACGGCAGACGACGGGGGCCACATGAGAGCGTGGTGGAAAGTCAGGAAGTGGATGGAGTAGATTGGCTCTCCTTCAGGCCACCTGTCACTCCTCTTCAGCTGCGGCAAGGAATCATCCAATTCCACCTGCATGCTCGTAGAAGGTCACCGGGATGGCGGTTGGTACTTTAGGAGAGCCCAGAGAATCGCTCTTACTTAGCGCTCCGTCTCCCGGGACTCTTGTTTCTCTCGATCACTTCCCAGACTGCGGACGACCCGAGACACTTGGCTCTCTTTTTGACCGTTGCCAATCTTTGCTGCATCCAAAGGAGCCCAGTTTAAAACGCAAATATATTTGTTGTTCTTTTACGTTTCTTTGTAAATGCAGTATTGACAGAACATTTTGCAGACTTCATATACAGTTGTGCTCATAAGTTTACATACCCTGGGAGCAGTGGCGTGCCGTCACTAGAGGCAGGGGAGGCGGGGCCTCACCTGCCGTCATGGAAAGAAAAAAAAATGTAAAAAGAAAAAAATAATGATTAAATTGTTATATGTATCCAGTGATTATACTAAAGTTATTTTCCATTTAACTTCACCAGTTTTAGATTATTTTTATTTTTATTTTCACATTTGCCGTTCAAATACTGAGAAGAGACGGTGCGGGTGATCAGCAGCCAGATGAGGCACGTCACTGATTTGTGCCTCAACATGGATTGTGCTCAATGACTCGGCTAACTGCTGAGCTGCTGTGCAGTGAGACTGTATTGCTATATGAATTATATCAGCTAACTAAACTATGGCATAGTTTAGTTAGCTGAGGTATATAATGTACAGTGTATTTTGTCAAAAACGGTATGTGTGTAACGTATTTCTTGTGCTGAGCATTCATAAATCTGCTGCAAAAGACGTACTGGTTGAGGCTCGCAGTAATCCGGCCTCCTGGTGGTAGAGGGCGGTAGTGATCCCAGAGTTCATTCCTTGGCCGCAGAAGAAAAAAAAAAAAAAAAAAAGTTTGCAAGCGATTGTTTATTTCCTTTAACCTGGACTTTTATTAAAACATGGAGGATTACATATGTAAAATAAAACAGTTTTCTAAACTGGACTTTCAATCGAAGCAGGAGGTAATAATTAAAGGTAGACCAACGCCGGAGCTAAAAGGTTTGCTTTTGACTTCGGGACAGAAGACCCGTTCTTTTCAAACGGCGTGGTACACACGCAAAGGCTGTCCAGCAAGAAAGGTAAGACCATAATAATGTTTTTTTTTATTAAATGTGTTTTTTTGTGTGCTACAGTTGTGTAAAGAATGCTGGTATGAGCTTTTAAACATAAGCCGTTAACTGCTGCCAATCACATGGTGAATAAGATACTATTTAGGGTTCATATGTTTGTAAATCTGACTGTGATGATGCAGTGCCTCACCAGACATTAACCTCACCGCACGCCACTGCCTGGGAGAATATATGATTTCTTCAGAGATAAGAATGATAACACAAAAACGGTTGAGTCGCCAGAAGAAAGCCATTTCTGCACAAATGTCACAAAGTATCCCGCTTACATTACGCCAAACAGCACAGAGACAAGCCTCAAAACTTCTGGAACAAAGTAATTTGGAGTGATGACACCAAAATTGAACTTTTTGGCCACTCAGCCATGCAGCCCATTTTTCTTCAAGTGCCTCCTTATTGTGCATCTTGAAACAGCCACACCACAATTTTTCAGAGAGTCCTGTATTTCAGCTGAAGTTATTTGTGGATTTTTCTTTGCATCTCGAACAATTTTCCTGGCAGTTGTGGCTGAAATCTTTGCTGGTCTACCTGAATCCTTCATTTTCTACTTCTTAATCAACGTTTGAACACTGCTGATTGGCATTCTCAATTCCTTGGATATCTTTTTATACCCCTTTCCTGTTTTTATACCCCTTTCCTGTTTTATGCAGTTCAATTACCTTTTCTCGCAGATCCTTTGACAATTATTTTGCCTTCCCCATGACTCAGAATCCAGAAACATCTGTGCAGCACTGGATGAAAGATGCAATGGTCTGTCAGAAGCCCAGAAACTCACTGACCTTTTATACACACACATTAATTACAAACAAACAGGTCACAGGTGAGGATTGGAACTTTGATTAGCCATTCAAACCTGTTTGTGTCAACTTTTGTGCATGTAATCAGATCAACGTCACTGGGGTATGTAAACTTTTGATCAGGGTCATTTGGGTACTTTCTTTTGTCATTTTGATTTAAAAAGAGTAAACACAGTTGGTTGCCAATAATCAGCTTCACACAACCATTAAGCATGAGTAGAAGAAAGGTTTTTGTGTTATCAATGATATTCTCTGAAGAATGGCCAAGAAATCATACATTTTCCCAGGGTATGTAAAATTATGAGCACAACTGTAATGCAAAATGCACCCTTTTGGAGATACTGTGATAAGAGAAGTTGATCCGTCTGATTTAACGATATGAAATGTTGACAATAGTAGCCTAAAAAGCTGACAAGACTCGGTTAGATCTCTCAATTTCCTATAGCTGTAATTCCAGTGGCGGGCCGTGCGTTTCTCACCTAGGCCTTCAGTGATGTCCTACTTAGTCCGACTTCACCTCTCAAAATACCGTAATTTATGTCACTACATGGCTGGAGATACTAAACAGAAACACACTTGCACGCTACTGGCCATTGGATCCCCTCAACAGTGTACAAAAAGGTCTACCGTATTTTTCGGAGTATAAGTCGCTCCGGAGTATAAGTCGCACCGGCCGAAAATGCATAATAAAGAAGGGAAAACACATATATAAGTCGCACTTTTTAGGGAAATTTATTTGATAACACCCAACACCAAGAATAGACATTTGAAAGGCAATTTAAAATAAATAAAGAATAGTGAACAACAGGCTGAATAAGTGTACGTTATATGAGGCATAAATAACCAACTGAGAACGTGCCTGGTATGTTAACGTAACATATTATGGTAAGAGTCATTCAAATAACTATAACATATAGAACAGGCTATACGTTTACCAAACAATCTGTCACTCCTAATCGCTAAATCCCATGACATCTTATACATCTAGTCTCTTACGTGAATGAGCTAAATAATATTATTTGATATTTTATGGTAATGTGTTAATAATTTCACACATAAATCGCTCCTGAGTATAAGTCGCACCGGCCAAACTATGAAAAAAACTGCGACTTATAGTCCGAAAAATACGGTATATTTCGGCGCATTTAACGTTCAACAACCCCCCTTCAGCAATTAAAACATATCTTACGTGGTCCTGTCAAAATTAAAAGAATTGTATAAAACAAATGAAACGTGAAAAAATAAAGAAATAAAATATTTGAACTCACAATTTGTAGCACCCATCCGATGCTGTATAAGCCAGTTGTACCGCCATAGCCGGTGAAAGTGGCGGGCAAATCATTTCGCTGCCAAAATGTGATTGCCTGCCAAAAATGTAATTCCTTCGCGGGAGCGCGAACCGCTCGCTAAACCTGCATTGCATGGCTTCGTCTGTCCCCAGTAGATTACTAGGTGTAAGACAAACACTTTATCTTCGTAGTTATTGTACCGGTGAGTTTTCTGTAGCTTTCTATGGCTCGTATGGTGTTAGAATAATTATGTATATATTATCACACAACTCTTATGCTTAAGGGCCGTTGCTATAGTTATTATTAATTGTGCTGAAGTGGTATTTTTCTTTTTTTGTGCAAAGCTGGCAATCCAAAAGATTGCAAGCCGGTCTCGTATCAGTGTCTGTGTTCAGGAATGGCCTGCTGATTGCCAAGGCCGAACACCGCCGTGACGCAGACAGAGCAGAGACAAGGCGATGTCACCAGCGTCAACACATTTGCATTTCTTGAATAAGCATATATTGTGTCTAACTGGAGCTGTCGAGATTACCCCCTTCCCTCAGTGACAGCTTCCGTGATGTAACCAGGGACCTCCCCAATAAATAGAGGAAGCACGTGAGCTAGACTTTAGAACGTAGTTTGGATCTGTAACTAGAATACGGCCCAAATAATGTGTCTCCTCAATTGAGCAACATTTAACTCTGTCTCTGCATGATTCCTTGCTTCTCGTCTGTTTTAATAGATGTCATCAGTGTTTGAACCTGACATATGGTTACAGTGCCACTTCCTGTTTTCGCATTTTGTGATTGGATACTCACTTGGGAATCCCAAGTGAGTATCCAATCACAGCGTTAGGCCAGCTAGAAGGCCTTACTGACAACCCATGATCCGGTTGGCTATCGCAATTGTCTATCACCTCTATGTGTCCGTTCACTGACAGTGCAAAGAAGCCCGCATTGTTGATTCTGAAGGCTCTGGGCAGATTTCGTACAGCATGGCAACATAAACTAGCTGAATTCGGATTGGATACAAATTCTAAATTAAAAACAACAGCATTGGAAGGAGCATAATATGACACTAAGAGAATATGAATAGTTTTAGATATTTAGGGAAAGTACATTTTAAAATACTTTTATCTTTGATTATAATCATGATTTCTGGTTATGTTAGGCCAGCAGAGAAGGCCTTGCTGGCGCTGATGGCACACCATTTTGTAATTCACAACAAAAGTTATTGCAAAGCATTTCATGTATGGGGCAGGTCTACAATGCTGCTTTAAAAATTTATAATTTTAATAATTTGTGGTAGAGAGTGCTATGTACAATTTATTTATTTTCACAAATAAAGTGCTAGTGCATAATAACTAAACAAAAGGAAAAATTACTATTGGTTGCCATTTAAAAGCATTTGGGTGTTGCCCTCAAAGCCTTCCTCTATCCAAACTCTACTCCCTGACTTTGTAAGCAATTACAAAAACTACCCAAAATATATTTTTGTTAATGATAAGAAAAAAGTAAATATGGATCTAATCACTTTCGTATTGTCTATATTAGGGCTGGGCGATATATCGATATACCCGATATATCGCGGGTTTGTCTCTGTGCGATATAGAAAATGACTATATTGTGATATTCGAGTATACGTTCTCACGCAGTTACTTTTAGCTGCTGGCATTACACTACAGGCTCTTCTCACTCTTTCTTGTCTCTCCTTCTCACAGAGACTTAAACAAGCGCACCTTCTTACATACGTCACATACGCCCTCGCGGAGCAGAGAGGTAGCAGCATGGCTAAAGTTAGCTGTGGTGCGAGTGGTAATACGAGAGAAAGAAGGTGCGAATCTGGTAACAAATGAAGGAAGAATTCATTCCCAAGAAAAACAACAGGGGGTCCATCGTCTGGCGGTGGTTTGGCTTCAAGTGGGAATATGTCGAACAGACAACCGTCATTTGTCAAGTGTGGAGCAAAAGCGTTGCTACAAAAAGTAGCATTACTGCTAATTTGTAGCATCATTTGAAAAGTCACCTGCTAGAGAATGAAGAGTGCTTACTCCGCATGTCAACATCTCCGTTCGGTGCCACACCAACAAAATGCCGAGGCAACCATTTCCACATCAACACCGTATGAAAAAAAAAAAAACGACATAAGGAGATAACGTCCGCAGGAACCTACCACATAGCGAAGGACGTACACTATTTGATTTCCTATTATGCAGCTCATTTTTATTTGACAGTTATTGAAATATCTTGTGTGACATCATGCACAAAAGTGCACTTTATTTGTTTTAAACTATTGTAGTGGCGTTCTGTACAAAAAGTGTACTATAATTTAGTGTTGTTTTGATGTCATCTTAGTGACATCATGCACAAAAGTGCACTTATAGCAAGTTTTAAAATGTCTCTGACAATCTTGCACTTTCTGTTTTGAAATGACATGAATGTTTGTGCCACTGCTTAATAACTGTTTAATTAATAAATACACTTTTGCTAAATTGACTTAGTTGTGATTTCCCTCTCTGCATGAAAGTTTAAAATGAGCATATATTAATGCAGTATGAACAAGAATGTTTTAATGTAGACACATAGAATCATCATACTGCTGTGATTATATGCATCAAGTGTTCATTCAAGGCTAAGGCAAAATATCGAGATAAATATTGTGTATCG
This sequence comes from Entelurus aequoreus, assembly GCF_033978785.1. Taxonomy (NCBI): domain Eukaryota; kingdom Metazoa; phylum Chordata; class Actinopteri; order Syngnathiformes; family Syngnathidae; genus Entelurus; species Entelurus aequoreus. The sequence goes on along the minus strand of NC_084734.1, from coordinate 76,555,886 downwards.
CGATATGGCCTAAAAATATTGAGATATTTAAAAAAGGCCATATCGCCCAACCCTAGTCTATATACTGATACTATATTAGGTATTGATTGTATCGATATCTGGATTGATCAGCCCTACTTTACCCTGGAACTTTAGTAAATAGCTTCCTGTGCCGTCTGCTCGGTGTGTTTGTGTATAGCATGCTCAGGCATTCCTTTTCCTCTAGTCCCCCGGTGATAATGGTACATGGAAGAAATGTCATTTATTTTACGCCATGGTAGTGAGAATTACAAGCGGCTTCTAGACGACAGGCTTGCAGCTTGCTCTTAGTGAATTATATTTGTATAGCGCTTTTCTCTAGTACCTCAAAGCGCTTTTACATAGTGAAACCCAATATCTAAGTTACATTTAAACCAGTGTGGGTGGCACTGGGAGCAGTTGGGTAAAGTGCCTTGCCCAAGGACACAACGGCAGTGACTAGGATGGCGGAAGCGGGGATCGAACCTGGAACCCTCAAATTGCTGGCACGGCCACTCTACCAACCGAGCTATGCCGCCCCTTAGATTCGAGTAGTTTTTTGGCAAGACAATTACTCCCTCAACATCTGCAATGGTGTAACAAGGAATATGGAAATGTAATTGTGTCTCCCTGAGCGTGCATCCCTTTTGAAGGAATCTTTCACGCGAGTACAATCTTTAGCCACGCAAACACTGGGACACAGCTGCGGTAAAGATCAAAAAGTAGAACGTTTAAAAAAGCAAATATCGTCTCCCGATCAGACCTAAGGATCAGGTTTGGGACATTTCTACTTTAAAAAAAAAAATCAAACCTCAGTTTAATTTTATGCATGTTTTGTAATTATTCTTTTTTTTTTAAGTGCAAAAAAAAATAAAAAATAAAATAACATTATTAAAACAAAAATGTGTAAACCTTCCTAACTCAATTCTGACAATGTTATGAACTAGAGATGTCCGATATTGGCTTTTTTGCCGATATCCGATATTCCGATATTGTCCAACTCTTAATTACCGATTGCGATATCAACCCATACCGATTTATACAGTCGTGGAATTAACACATTTTTAAGACTAATTGTGTTGTGATGCCCCGCTGGACGCATTAAACAATGTAACAAGGTTTTCCAAAATAAATCAACTCAAGTTTTGGGAAAAAAATGCCAACATGGCACTGCCATATTTATTATTGAAGTCACAAATGCACATGCCTCAAAACAGCAGCTTGGAATTTGGGACAGAGCATGAGGAGGTTGAGGTGGGCGGGGTTGGGGGGCGGGGGTGTATATTGTAGCGTCCCGGAAGAGTTAGTGCTGCGAGGGGTTCTGGGTATTTGTTCTGTTGTGTTACGGTGCGGATGTTCTCCCGAAATGCGTTTGTCATTCTTGTTTGGTGTGGGTTCACAGTGTGGCGCATATTTGTAACAGTGTTAAATTTGTTTATACGGACACCCTCAGTGTGACCTGTATGGCTGTTGACCAAGTATGCTTTGCATTCACTCGTGTGTGTGAAAAGCCGTAGATATTTTGTGACTGGCCGGCACGTAAAGGCAGTGCCTTTAAGGTTTATTGGCGCTCTGTACTTCTCCCTACGTCCGTGTACACAGCGGCGTTTTAAAAAGTCATACATTTTACTTTTTGAAACCGATACCGATAATTTTGAAACCGATACCGATAATTTCCATTTATTGGCCGATATTATCGGACATCTCTATTATGAACCCAGAATGACTGTCTTTCCAGACAAGCCCATGGGAACCAGTGGGACTAAATGGGATCATTTTCTTTTGTATTCTAATCAGTGAGTTAGCAGGAAAGGGCTAGGAATACATTTGCTGTAAAATTGTATACAAAGCGCATTTTCATTCATTGACAGTTTACATGCGCTTCGTCAAAGAAAATAAAGCCTCCACGGGTAGCGTGCCCTACACACTGTGCACGAATATCAACAAATGCTGTCTTTCTGTAGTGCCGAGTCACAAATATATCACATGGCTCTTTACACATGCAGGAGGTCTAGTCAACAACTCTCCATACATTAAAGAAAACTAACTGAACCCAGCATGAACAAAGGCTTTGTGACAGAGGCAAGGAAACTCCATCTTCAGTGACTTAAACACATTTGCGCTGAATGTTGTTTTTATGCACACATTGTCAACTGAGGCTGTCAAAAGAGTTGTTTTGCTTTGGTAGAAATATAAATGCTGCATCATCTAAGCAGAACAGCAGATGTTGCACATTCTCCCACAGCCTATAGAAAAAAGTACTTGGGAGAGGAGATCAGATGTGATGTTGTCTTGATAATTAGGGCTAGAGCTGGGTTGAGTGTTTTGGATTTAATTCAAGATGGGTTATGTCAGGATTAAGGTTGGACGCTAACGATGGGTACAGAATTCAGTACTTTTTGAAGGTACTTTCTGTCATGACTATCGAGTACCATCCATTCATCCATTCTCTACCGCTTGTCCCTTTTGGGGTCGCTGGAGCCTATCTGTCCAGGGGTACACCCTGGACAAGTCGCCACCTCATCACAGGGCCAACACAGATAGACAGACAATATTCACACGCACATTCACACACTAGGGCAAATTTAGTGTTACCAATCAACCTATCCCCTGGTGCATGTCTTTGGGGGTGGGAGGAAGCCGGAGTACCCGGAGGGAACCCACGCAGTCACGGGGGAGAACATGCAAACTCCACACAGAAAGATCCCGAGCGCAGGATCGAACCCCGGACCTTCGTATTGTGAGGCGGATGCACTAACTCCTGTACCACCGTGTTGCCTATCGAGTACCAATTAAGACACAATTTTGGTTTCACTTTAAGTTGCAGACACAGCACCGGCTGAAGTACTTGGTACACTGCAAAAACTGAAATCTAAGTAAGATTAAATATCTCAAATAAGGGTGATATTTGCTTATTTTCTGTCTGATAAGATAATTCTTCTCACTAAGCAGATTTTATGTTAGAGTGTTTTACTTGTTTTAAGGGTTTTGGTCCTAAATGATCTCAGTAAGATATTACAGCTTGTTGCTGAGATTTTATGACCTATAGTATATTGAGTAAAACATGCTTGAAACTAGATGATCAACTGTTGCAAAGCTGTGTCATCAACACTCACAAGTATAAAACTACTTTTTTAAAGTAATAATTTCTTATTTCAAGCATGAAAAAAAAAATCATGACTTTGACACAATTGTGTCTCATAATTATAACGGATGACAGCCAAATGGACTTTGCTGTTTTATTTTCAATGAAACAATAGAAAAGATGTACTCTTATAGTAGTACAGTTGGCACAGTAAACATTTAACATGTGACATTTCTAACAAGTTTGAACAGAAATAGTTCATGCACATTCAGATAAATTATTCAAAATTACAATTAAAAAAATGTTGGCCGGGGGCCAGGCTGTATATATGCGCACTAATTGACTGAAAGAGCAAGCACTTGGCGCGATGATGTCATGTTATCGATGGAAAAATGCATTTTTAGACCATATGATTTGCCTGAGCGGCTAGGAGACCCCGAGAGTAACAAGCGGTTGCCTCGTTGCCTTTCCATTAAGAACAATACATTTGCTTTTAGTATAAGTTTGCTGGTTTCAAGAAATGTAATGCCGAGCGCATATCATTATGTCAAGAAAATAGCACTAACATTTACTTAATTTAAGAATATTTTTCAACATATTGAGCGAAAAGGTCTCTTTTTTTTCTACTAAGAAAAGTGCACTTGTTATTAGTGAGAATATTCTTATTTTATGGTATTTTTGGTTTCATTGAAGTTAGCTAATTTCACTTGTTTTGGAAAGTCTTGACAAGCCAAAATTTCTTGTTCTATTGGCAGATAATTTTGCTTAGTTCAAATAAAATACCCCTCATTTTTGTATTTCTTTTCTTGTTTTTGAACACTGACTTTTTGCACCTCCAGGCACGCAAACATATTCATATGCCGTAAAATATCCTACTAATTGCCCTATGCTACTGATTACTGGGCCACATACTTATCATTATCTGTTAAATATCAAATAAAAAACCCATGAATTGTAAGTATTTAAAAAAGAAAAGAAAAGTAATTTCTACATTAACAAACACAAAAGCACTGAACATTGGTGTCGTTGAGTATCGATACCGACTACCCGTTAAATTAGGTGGTTAGAGTTGGAGATTTATCGTAGGATCATGATTAAAGGGTAATAGTCGAGATAAGATGTTGGGGGTTAGGGAATAGTACGGTTAGATTTAGGGCGTAGGGTCAAGGTTTTGGTTAGGTTTGGTAGGGATACGTTTAGCGTTGGGTTTAGGAGTAGGGGCTCAGGGTTTTGGTTAGGCCTCTGGTCAAAAAGAAGGGGTAGGTCAAGGTTAGGGTAAGGAATACCCTAACATCTAATTTTGGTATAGATGTATTAGGTTGAATTTGAGGTGCATTCGAGTTGTGGTTGATGTCTGGGTTAGGGTTTAAAGGCACAATCAGGGTGCGGTGTTTGGAATTAGACATACAATAAGCTAACTCATTCTCTTTCTATGCCACATCAATGTGGAATGCGCTCCCAACACGTATAAAAGAAAGGGCATCTCTATCCTCCTTCAAAACCGCAATAAAAGTTCACCTCCAGGCAGCTACAACCCTAAACTAACACCCTCCCCGGATTGCTAATAATCAAATGTAAACAATCAAATGCAGATACTTTTTCTTATGCCTTCTGATCTCTCTCTCTCTCTCTCTCTCTCTCTCTCTCTCTCTCTCTCTCTCTCTCTCTCTCTCTCTCTCTCTCTCTCTCTCTCTCTCTCTATGTCCACTACTTGCTGTCCATAACCTACCCCCCCCCTCCACACCCCTGATTGTAAATAATGTAAATAATTCAATGTGATTATCTTGTGTGATGACTGTATTATGATGATAATATATATCTGATAGTATATATCTGTATCATGAATCAATTTAAGTGGACCCCGACTTAAACAAGTTGAAAAACGTATTCGCATGTTACCATTTAGTGGTCAATTGTATGGAATATGTACTTCACTGTGCAACCTACTAATAAAAGTCTCAATCAATCAATCAATCAATGGGTTGGTTAGAGTCAGAGGTTCAAACTACAGTAGGTTAGAGGCAGAACAACATTAAGGTGAGAGTTATGGTAAGGATTACATGGATTACCCTTTAGGTTTTTGGTATTGGGTTCAGTTTTAGTGTAAGTTTAAGGATTGTTAGACTGGTAATTTCATATTTTTACATTGCCAATGTTTAAGGGAACATTTGTTGACATAATATTCCTTTGAGAATACTGGTAGGCATAAAAGGCTCCAATGTAGTACTATATTGCATGTGTTACAATTATTAATACTTTGCAACGTGTCTTTTTACAGCTGGTGTGACTGCAGGCCAAGCGCTCTCTGATTCACACATTCAGCATTTTGTCTGTGCTCCTTCTAGCAAGCGATACAGCGCTGATAAATAAAACACAGAGGTGGAGTGATCACTCTTCTGTGAAATACTGATCACGGAGGTCATTGCATCATTTTTGAATAAGAGCACTTTTCACTTCATCTCTGTGTGCATTTAGTCAAGAGAAAATACCTTGTGTCTGTCTATCTGGGACTGAAAGAATCCAAAGGACAGACAGGATTCAGATGACATGTATTCAGTGGGTATCAATCAAAGCAGTCAAATGCATGATGGCATGTTATAGTAGTCCAGCACAGCTCCATGGAGTATTGAAGGCAGAGGTTTTGCTGTTGACTTTGATCACTGGAGGCCATGCAAGTCTTCCCCAGCTCTCCTCACCTGTCAGACCGGATCATAGCAGCATGTGTTTTAGGCCACAGCTCTTCCTACAACTCAGACATTCTTCTTCTGCTCGTGTACCGCAGTGATGACTCCTTAAAAACCAACTCGTTCATTTATTCATCACCCTGCCTCATCCTGTGTGTCACTTTGAGGATTAAACATTTGCTGCCGGATGGGACATGAGCACAGGATTTGTGACACCGGTTTCACCCATGCTCAAAGAGCTGCACTGAAGATGCATTGATTCCTGCTCTGTAAACCCAACTGAACTGTCAGTCCTGAAGATAATAATAATAATAATACCTGGGATTTATATAGCGCTTTTCTAAGTACCCAAAGTCGCTTTACATGTAGAACCCATCATTCATTCACACCTGGTGGTGGTAAGCTACTTTCATAGCCACAGCTGCCCTGGGGTAGACTGACGGAAGCGTGGCTGCAATTTGTGCCAACGGCCCCTCCGACCACCACCTATCATTCATCATTCAATTCACCGGTGTGAGTGGCACCGGGGGCAAAGGGTGAAGTGTCCCGCCCAAGGACACAACGGCAGCGATTTTTGGATGGTAAGAGGCGGGGAGCGAACCTGCAACCCTCAGGTTTCTGGCACGGTTGCTCTACCCACCACACCATGCCGCTCTTTACATGTCTTATTAATAGAACATACATTGTAATTCATTTTCATCGACTAACAGGTCCTCCGAAAAAAATACAAAATAAAAGAATACCTACAGTTTAAGCATATATAACAGTTCATAGAAGACTCCTCCACTTTATTTTCTTTCTGTTGTGAAGACGTGTGAAAGGGGGCCGTGACTCATGCATTGGTTCTAGCACTGTAAACCCAACTAAACTCTCTGAAATCAAAGCATGAAATAATTTCACTTATACACATTTTAGACATTATTTTTTAAATTTTCCCTCGGGGATTATTAAAGTATTTTTACATACAACTTGTGAACATTTGTGAACTTCTGGATCTGCCTCCCGGGAGCCTTTTGGCCATGGAGACCAGCTGCCGGGTCTCTGCCACACCAGAGTCCAATTGGAGAGACTGGAGGTGATGCGGATGAAGAGACAGGGCTGCGGAGCTGGCGATGAGCGCCGGGACGGACAAGCGTCACAGTGTCTTGGCTGAATGAGCAGGTATCGGACACTTCGATCTCCTTGGACGTATCCTCGCTCATCCATGCGGACTGGACACTGGCCGAGAGTTGGTGGGCGGCCGACGGTGGAGTCGGCTCGCTTGGTTGCTTTGTTGGGTCTGCTCCTGTCTCTGGCCATGCTCCCCCCACCCCAGCAGATGATGGGGTGGAACACCGCAGAGGCCACCACAGTGTATATGTTTTTTTTTTTATTGTTCTTTTTACTTTTGTAGCTGTATGTACAAATGTCTGGTTGCATCAGCTCTACTCTTTTAATGTCTTTAATGTTCTTTGTGTTCATTAATGTTTGATGCATCCCTCTTACACACATGCTTATGTGTGCTATGGCTATGAGGTTTTCCCCCCCTTGGCCTCAGTCTGGACCCCTTCTCCAGGCGCCCCAGGCTTAGACTGACATTTTTTTTTCTCACCCCCCCCCTAGCGTTTACCTGTTTCTCATCTTTTTTGGAAGGGGCGCCGGAAGTTTGCAGACCCGTCAGCGATCCTGTTCTGTCTCCCTGTAATGTTTGTGTGATCTTGAATGGGATTGTGCTGAAAATCTTAATTTCCCCTCGGGAATTATTAAAGTATTTCTGATTCTGATTTTGATTCTGAATCACAACAATTCTGGCAAGATTTCTGGAATCACCAGACTTGGAGGAAGTTCATTTATTCATTTGATAGAAAACTATAGTAATTTCAAATGGCAACTATGTGATCAAGAATATAAATTGTGGTAGTCAGTAACAGTTACATTTTTAGATCAAGCATTACGGAATTATTCAATTGTGAAGGAAATTATGGAAACACCCTGTAAATTTTAATTTCCAAAACGCCCTAATCGGATTAAATATGTTTATTAGTCTGCAGTTAAAAATTAGTGCTCACACCTTGGGGAGTGACATTAATCAAGGCTCAAACACAAGAGATGTCAATTGAAACAAAGGAGAGGATTATTAAACTTCTTCAAGAAAGTAAATCCTCACGCAATGTTGCAAACAATGTTGATTGTTCACGGCCAGCAGTGTCTAAAATCTGGACCAAGTACATACAACATGCATGGGGAGGTTGTAAAAGCCCAGCAAACTGGTAGACTGAGGACAACATCAAAGACATAAATCTTAAAGCAATATGTCTATAAAACATAAAATGCGCAGCAAAACAAATGACGAACAAATGGGTGGAAACTGGAGTGACCAAACTGTAAGAAACTGTAAGCCTAAAGGAAATGGGATTTAATTACAGAAAAGCCAAACGAAAGCTGTCATTAACACTTAAACAGAAAAACAAAAACAAGGTTCCATTCGGCTAAGGAAACACAATTATAGACCAGGGATGACTGGATGAAAGTCTCATTCGGTAATGAATCGCAATTCTGCATTAGGCAAAGTGATGACCCTGGAACTTTTGTTTTGTGCCGTTCCAATGAGATTTATGAAGACGACTGTCTGATAAAAACATGCACATTTCCACAGTGGTTAGGGTTTGGGTTAGGGTTAATGGGTTTGGGTTAGTGCAGAGAAAAATAAGTGGATAACCGAGAGAAACAAACCATTGAAAACGTGTTCTACCGGTGGCGAGTCAGCCCGACTGCATCACACATGCTGCAGCCAGCCCTGTGTTAACATCTATTCACCAAGCAAAGTATTGGCTGTCCTAAAAGTCGCTAGTTGACGTCATCGCCTCATTTGCATAATTGATTGCAATGGACGCTGTAGGGGAGAAATAAAAGTCAGTCTAAAAAATGATTATAAATGCAGATGACAAATTCTTCTGGTGATAGTTTTAGGTTTGTTATGTTGAAATGTAAGTCATTGTTTTCTGCATTGTAAAACTGAACTGAAACATTTTTATTTGCTGTTCATTTTACATCTTTCTCTGTGTACCAAGTTGGTGGCTTTGCAGTCTGGACGCGGATGAGTGCACGTGAGTCTCCTTTCTGCTCTGACTGCAGCTGGGACTGCTGCGCGAGGCTGCTGTCAACCTGACCGCCTGCACGGTGAAGAAGTGATTAGTGCTTTCATGCCTCCAAAATATCCCCAAAAACTTGCGAGGTTTGTTGCTGGTTGCTTTTGAGAAAAAGAAGAAGTCGCTAACAGGTGTTGGAAAGTCACCCGATTTGGCGCAAAAGTCACCAAGTTGGTAACACTGAGCTAACCACAAGCGATCCATGAAAATCTGGAGAAGCTGCAGATGTTGTGTTTGACGAGTTTTATTTTGTTCTGTCTGGCCCTGACTCAACAAGCTGGACGGTCGACTATTACCCTTTGTACACAAACAAACGCATCACTTGCTGTCAACTCTGACCGCGTCGGTCCGCCACTGTAATACGTGTGCAACATAAACAACACTTTCCTAGTTCCAACATGACAGAGAAGCAGCCCGTAAGAGACACCTAAAAAAGTCTGCTCCCTAAGGTAAATGCTGAGAAATATTACTAAACTATTTCATAAAACTATGGTAGAAGTTTGTAGTTCATGCTATTTCCTATCTAAACTTTTTTTTCCATTTTAAAAGGCATGTTAGATTACAAATAGGGCGTTTTTGGGAGGGCTAAGTATGGATTGAATAGATTTGAGATAAAAGCATTCCGAGTTACGAGCTTGGTCGTGGAACGCAATGTGTCCTCAGGTTAAGTACCACTGTACAAGTGTTTTGAGTTACGAGCTCAGTCATTGAAGCAATTGAGCTCTTAAATTGTAAGCTCTGGTCTGGAAGTGGCAAACAAAATATTTTCTTAGTTGACAACAAGCATGCTAGCTTTGTGGTTAGCCCAGTGTCAGGTTCAAACACTGATGGCATCTATTAAACAAGACAAGAGGCAAAGAATTAAACAGAGACAGAATTCAATTTGGACTCAATATATTGAGGAGACACGCCTGGACACACTTTACCCTTGTACAGTATCTCAGCACGCTCTGCCAAAAGATTGTATGCCTCCTTCTTTTATTTTGGACCCTCCCCGACCACCTGGCCACCGCTGTTTCCAAAGGACAAAGGTCAATCAATCAATCAATCAATCAATCAATGTTTATTTATATAGCCCTAAATCACAAGTGTCTCAAAGGGCTGTACAAGCCACAACGACATCCTCGGTACAGAGCCCACATACGGGCAAGGAAAAACTCACCCCAGTGGGACGTCGGTGAATGACTATGAAAAACCTTCGAGAGGACCGCATATGTGGGTAACCCCCCCCCCCCCCCTCTAGGGGAGACCGAAAGCAACGGATGTCGAGTGGGTCTGACATAACATTGTGAAAGTCCAGTCCACAGTGGATCCAACACATCAGCGGGAGTCCAGTCCACAGCGGGGCCAACAGGAAACCATCCCGAGCGGAGACGGGTCAGCAGCGCAGAGATGTCCCCAACCGATGCACAGGCTAGTGGTCCACCCGGGGTCCCGGCTCTGGACAGCCAGCACTTCATCCATGGCCACGGGACCTATGCAACTCCCCCTCGCAAGGGACAGGGGAGAAGAGGAGAGAAGAAAAGAAACGGTCACAAAAAAGTTCACAGAAAAGGTCGTAAACAATTCACAGAAAAGGTCAGTTCAAAAAGAGTTCCACAAAATAGTTCAAAAAGAGTTCGTAAAATACTTCAAAAAGAGTTCGTCTGGAAATTGGGCAGATCCTGTCATCTCTCCGCTTTGAAGTCCTTGGGCCAGAACAACATCCTTCTGTTGATTACCATAAATGAGAGAACACAGGAACACCAACTTGCTTCCCCCCCTTACACAGTGGAGTTTTACGAGCCTTACTCTTGGGAGGCCTCAAAGACAGCCCCTGTCCTTTTGCCTGGAACTCATTTCAACACAAAGTTTTTTTGTGATAACTTACAAACAATTATTCTAACACCCAGCTTTACTTACGATGTCTAAGATTGATTTTTAGAATTTTCAGACATTTCTCCTCATCGTCCATCGTGGGTGTTATTGTGTGCAGATCGCTACAGCATATTTAGCCTGGCAAAACGTCTTCTTTTGATGTTTATTGTCGGTTGACAAGCAGCTTTCAGGGGGCATCCCAGCCAACTTCTGCTTGTCAAGCTTGGCTTTGTTTTGCTCAGAAATCAAACCCACAGAATGCAATTGAAACACGTGGCTTAAGATGTAATGTAAACAGACAAACAAACAGTGACTCACATCAGATTGGAAATGCTTCTACAACATTCTTTAAAAAACTGCCCTTTACTCGGTTTGTTCATCTTATAAAACCACACAGGCAGACAAGGAGACTCACGAGTTAAATTGATTTGTTCTACTTTTCCATTGTTCTATTAGTTAGAGATGCTACCTCAGTAGAAGCATTTTAGTCCCATCTTAAAACTCATTTGTATACACTAGTCTTTAAATAGACCCCCATTTTAGACCAGTTGATCTGCCGTCTCTTTTCTGCTCTGCCCCCCCCTCTCCTGTGTGGAGAGGTTATTAGGTGACCATAGATGACACGCAAGCTGTTCAAAGTCGGGACCCGGGGGGACCACTCATCTGTGCATCAGTTGGGGACTTGTCTCCACTCAAGATGATCTCCTGCTGGCCCCACTAGGGACTGGACCCTCACACTATTAACTAGATCCACTCGACCCCCCTATCTGCGGTCCCCTCCAAGGTTTCTCATTGAATCGCATTGGGTTGAGTTTGTTCTTGCCCTGATGTGGGATCTGAGGCGAGGATGTCGTTGTGGCTTGTGCAGCCCTTTGAGACATGTGTGATTAAGGGCTACATAAATAAACTTTGACTGATTGATTCTTTTAGTGCCAAGTTTAGGTGCAATCCAATCTTCAAATACCTGTCCTTCCCTGCAGTATTACTATTATTTTAAACACCAAAGTCCCGAAATTATGAACAGAATGCATAAAAAAAACATTATTATTATTTAAAAAAATTATATTTCAGTATTTCTTCATAAAGGACTAACCCCGGACAATAAAGCTACCACCACCGTGCTTGACAAATTTATATAGTTTCCTTTTAGTTCAGTGAGAGATGCATAACACATACAAAAAAAAAAAATCCCAGTTTTAATACAAATGAGACACAGAGTGATATCATTCTCAGTTGGAAAGGGAAGATAAGCAAAACAATTTCGCTTCCCTGCAAAGCAGACATTTGTCGACATTATTTGTCGAATCGTCCTCTAATTAACACCGCGAAAAAAGGTTGTACTTCGCTTTTAATGACACGTGCAGCTTACTTGTTTGTTAGCGGTTAACATTCAAATCACATGTCCCTTAAATTAAATCTCTTCGCCTTTAACCGTCTGCAATTTAACAGCGCTTCTCTAAAAGCAATCAGCCGCCTCTGGGTTCAATTTTAAAAGCATCCACAAGCAGTAATGTGCAAATGTAGCGTGCAATTTGATGGCGGTAGATGGAGGCATGAGGTTTGTGTTTGGGTCTTAAGCACCTGGCTCAATTACCTACAAAATCACAGTGTGTGTGTGTAAATTGTATAGACACTTCTCCCAATAGTTTTTTGGAATTTATGTTTTTTCACCAGATACGTTTAAGACAATGACTTGCATTATCAAACAAAAGCATCCCATTGCAAAGATAGGTTTCGTTATCAGTGCCAACAAAAGAGCAATGCTCAAGGGCTTTAGTCGTACTTCAGCGTGTAGATTCAGTTTGTGCTTGAAGTATTGATTTGGCTTTATATGATTCTATGTGATACACAAAGAGAGAGATGCAGCTTACCCCTACAAGGGGGACACTTCTAGGGGATGTCTGTGTAAATAATTACTCACATCTGATCTATTATGGTTGTTGATATTGCCGGTATTGCTTGTATTCCATAACGTGACATCTTCCTGGAGGTGAAAAACAGTGGTTGTCAACCAAGCCAATATGGCTGTTGTGCAACAAACAGCGTGTAAACTCCATGAGTACGCAGGGGGCCGAACATCTTTCTGCAAAAAAAGCAGATACGATCAAAACATCGAATTATGCAATGGAATAGTTCCCTATAGCAGTGTTTTTCAACCTTTTTTAAGCCAAGGCACATTTTTTGTGTTGAAAAAATGCGGAGGCACACTACCAGCAGAAATCATTAAAAAACGAAACTCAGTTGACTGTAAAAAGTCGTTGTCGCAATTGTTGGGTATGACTTTAAAGCATAACCAAGCATGCATCAATATAGCTCTTGTCTCAAAGTAGGTGTACTGTCACCACCTGTCACATCATGCCCTGACTTATTTTGACTTTTTTGCTGTTTTCCTGTATGTAGTGTTTTGGTTTTTGTCTTGCGCTCCTATTTTGGTGGCTTTTTCTCTTTTTTTGGTATTTTCCTGTAGCAGTTTCATGTCTTCCTTTCCCGCATCTACTTTGTTTTTATCCTTCTTTGTGGGGACATTGTCGATTGTCATGTCACGTTCGGATGTACATTGTGGACACCATCTTTGCGCCACAGTAAGTCTTTGCTCTCGTCCAGCATTCTGTTTTTGTTTACTTTGTAGCCAGTTCAGTTTTAGTTTCGTTCTGCATAGCCTTCCCTAAGCTTCAATGCCTTTTCTTAGGGGCACTTACCCTTTGTTTATTTTTTGTTTAAGCATTAAATACCTTTTTACCTGCACGCTGTCTCCCGCTGTTTCCGACATCTACAAAGCAATTAGCTACTTACTGCCACCTACTGACATGGAAGAGTATTACACGGTTACTCTGCCGAGCTCTAGACAGCACTGACACTCAACAACAACACATCATTTGCAGACTATACTTACTGGTTTGCAAACATTTTTGTGGTTGAAAAACACTGCCCTATAGGGTTAGGGTCCAAGCCTGTTCAGTTTTTTTAAATATTTAAGATCACTAAATGTTTTTCCTTTTTAAATTTTCATCATAATTATAATCAGCAGAAAACACATGCAGGTATTGTAACAATATAAACTATATATTTAATTTCATTATTCACTTTTATTTCATACAATGGTTTAACCAATAAACAGTCAAAATCCACCTGGTTTTTAGGGACGTATTCCCTGAATTTTTAATTATGAACAAAAATGACAAAAGACAGATTTTGTGAAAATGAAACATCAATCCAATCACTAGTATCGATCATATACTGTGCTACCCTCAGTATCAAGGGCATCAATTTAGCGATCGATCCGCCCTCCTCTGTGATCCCTTGGCACATGACAGACAGCAACACAGCACAGCAGTTGCCTCTGTCGCTGTAATTCTGTCCTCTTCTGAGACCAGGGATGTGAAACATGCGGCCTGCGGGCCGGATCAAGTCAAACAGGTTCAATCCAGCCCACAAGATGAGTTTCCATCCATTCATTTTCTACAGCTTGTCTATTTTTTGAGGTCGTGGGGGTGCTAGAGCCTATCTGAGCTGCATTCGGGCGGAAGGCGGGGTACACCCTGGACAAGTCGCCACCTCACCGCATGGCTAAGCATAACTAAGCACATTCTTCTGTTGTTACAAGCTAGCTTAGCATTAGCACGTTTCCTTGTCGTCTGTTGCTGTATTGCTCAAATAGTCACTGGTGACGTTTGACTCCGTTTCACCAATCAAACAGAGCCAGGCGGTCACATGATTAACAAGCTTAAGCTTACATGAACTCAACTTCAAATTTGAGGAAGCACATTGCGGTAAGTAACGTTAGTAGATATTTTGGCTGTCACGGTTTGGCTGTCACGGTAGCTTCCCTGCTATGAATCACTGTCAAATGTACATCGTGTGGGGACATTTATTAACGCACTGCAGCCTCATAGACACGCACAGTCACACACACACTCACGCATGCATAGAAACACCAATCAGAAGTGCACAGTGTGTTCCCAGATGCAGCCCACACCTATCAGTTTATGGTTTGCGTAAAGGCTAACTTGTTATGTTCCTTTGTAATCTCTGCCTACTGAGCCTATGGTGCTGTTAAGTAATTGTGGCTCAATTGTCCTTCATTTTTTTATGTTCATGTATTATTATTTAATATATATTATTGTTTTAATTGCTTAAGAGATATTCCTGGCTCTGAGTTTGCTCATTGCTATTTTTATGTTTTTGTGCATTATTTGTTGCCGTCATCATTAAACAAACAGGTTACTCATCAGTTACTCAGTACTTGAGTAGTTTTTTTACAACATACTTTTTACTTTTACTCAAGTAAATATTTGGGTGACTACTACTTATTTTTACTTGAGTAATAAATCTCTAAAGTAACAGTACTCTTACTTGAGTACAATTTCTGGCTACTCTACCCACCTCTGTTCACTACACACCGTAGGAGGATACAATAGCTAACCGCTAACAGCAAGCGAGCACCCTGAATGTAAACAAATGCCATGGGTGGATCTACGCCTAATATCCACTGTAATGATACCAAGTACAATAGTGTATCTAGTCGATACTACTATGATTTCATCGATGTTTTTTAACGTCACAAAATCTTTTTTCCTTTTTAAAAAATTCATATTATGTTTATAAACTCAGGAAATATGTCCTTGGACACATAAGGACTTTGTATATGACCAATGTATGATCCTGTAACAACTTGGTATCGGATCGATACCTAAATAGTGGTATCATCCAAAACTAATGTAAAGTATCAAACAACAGAAGAATAAGTGATTATTACATTTGAACAGAAGTGAAGATAGAACATGTTGAAATGGAAAATAACCAGATATTAACAGTAAATCAACAAGTAGATTAATAATTAATTTTTACGGCTCATCCTTTATAATTTTGACAAAATAATAGAAAGAGAAATGACACAATATGTTACTGCATACGTCAGCAGACAAATTAGAGCCTTTGTTTGTTTACTTACTACTAAAAGACACGTTGTCCAGTATGTTCACTATTTTATTTAAGGACAAAATTGTTCTTTAATTGCAATAAGAAACATGTGTAATGTACTGTAAGATTTTTTGTTAAAATAAAGCCAATAATGCCATTTTTTGTGGTTTCCCTTATTTAGAAAAGTACCGAAAAGTATCAAAATACATTTTGGTACCGGTAACTGTACTAAAATATTGGTATCGTGACAACCCTAATAACAAACTTTTCTACAGAAATTGGCAAATAATGATAGGTGGCACAGGGGTTAGTGCATGTGCCTCCTGAGTTCAATCCCGGGCTCTGGATCTTTCTGTGTGGAGTTTGCATGTCCTCCTCCGGGTACTCCGGCTTCCTCCCACCTCCAAAGACATGCACCTGGGGATAGATTGATTGGCAACACTAAATTGGCCCTAGTGTGTGAATGTGAGTGTGAATGTTGTCTGTCTATGTGTTGGCCCTGTGATGAGGTGGCGACTTGTCCAGGGTGTACACCGCCTTCAGCCCAAATGCAGCTGAGATAAGCTCCAGCTCCCCCCGCGACCCCGGAAGGGACAAGCGGTAGAAAATGGATGGATGGATGATAGGTGGCGGATCAGTTGGATTACAGTGGCATTTTTTTCCTCTGTGTTCTTGACGCAAGACACTGTATGTTGGCGTATTGACATCATCGATTATTCCTTCAAGGCTTATTCAATAGCAATGTTTTTTTAACAGCACAGTGGTGCACATACAGTGCAGTATAGTGTCAATGTAATGTGTTTTTCTTTCATCCCATAGAACAGAAAGGCGAGGACGCTCCGTAAAGGTCAGCCAAGGAACGTGGCACACAATGTCCCACGTGAGCGCCATATAGCGTCCCGTTGTCGTGACGGCACTGTCAGCAGCCTCTAATGACCTGGTTCAGTCGCCTGCTGTTCCGTATTAATGCGAGCAGCCCCTCCGCTGAGAAGGTTATTTTCATTGTGTCTGTCACACTCTGATAAAGCCCCGGACGTGAGACTTCAGAGACTAAGCCCGTAAAAACCCTCTCAGTTATATGTATTTATTTTCTTTATCTTTATTCCGCTCCACCATCACCTATTGGAGACCTAACGTTTTCCCCCCCCGGGGGCACCCACTTTTCTTGTACAGTGATAAATGGCTCCGGCTGTATAATCGATTTCCAAACCGAAACAATTTCAGGACAAAACAAGTCGCAGTTTATCATATTGATTTTGTAGCGAATTCTCCTTCTCACTTTAAGGTGACAGCGTTCATGTGAACGAATGGACGTAGATGAGTGCTTAACACTTGCTGAGTGAGTCGTGACTCAGACGTTACGGCCGCGTTGGCGACGCTACTCAGAGTACTTTCCAGCGAGAAGTCGATGTACGATGACAGCTTGACGAATGAGGAGTGAAGTGTGCCTTTAAGAGAGGCTTTGTTGACAGAAGCTTTTATATTGTTCAATCAGTCGTGGAGTGTGTGTGTGTGTGTGTGTGTGTGTGTGTGTGTGTGTGTGTGTGTGTGAGTGTCCTTGCTGCCTTCATCAACAACTCCCACTGCAGATTCCCAGAGTCTCTGATTCCCATTGTAAAGAATGGATTTAAAGTGTAATAGTCACTTCAGTGCCATCAGTGTAATATTCATACAACTATACGTAGTACAGAAGGACCTCTACAGTCACCTTCAAGTATGATTGCATTCTTATTTTGAGCGCCCCCTAGGCGGCCGCCAAAAAATATTGGTTTCTCTGCTGTGGTCCGTATGGCAGTGTTTTAGTCTGGTGTGCCGTGGGAGATTATCTAATTTCACCTATTTGGGTTAAAAATATTTTTTTGCAAACCAGTAAGTATAGTCTGCAAATTATGTGATGTTGTTGAGTGTCATAAATTATCATGTAGAAAGCTGGAACGCAAATGGCGCGCGACTAAACTGGAGGTTTTCCATCAAGCATGGAGTGATAGTTTAAAGGCCTACTGAAACCTACTACTACCGACCACGCAGTCTGATAGTTTATATATCAATGATGAAATCTTAACATTGCAACACATGCCAATACGGCCGGGTTAACTTATAAAGTGACTTTTAAAACTTCCCGGGAAATATCCGGCTGAAACGTCGCGGTATGATGACGTATGCGCGTGACGAAGTCAGAGTAACGGAAGTTATGGTACCCGTAGAATCCTATACAAAAAGCTCTGTTTTCATTTCATAATTCCACAGTATTTTGGACATCTTTTGCAATTTGTTTAATGAACAATGAAGGCTGCAAAGAAGACAGTTGTAGGTGGGATCGGTGTATTAGCAGCGGACTACAGCAACACAACCAGGAGGACTTTGTTGGAGCGCTAGCCGCGCTAGCCGCCGACCTCACCTTGACTTCCTACGTCTCCGGGCCGCCAAACGCATCGGGTGAAGTCCTTCGTCCTTCTGCCGATCGCTGGAACGCAGGTGAGCACGGGTGTTGATGAGTAGATGAGGGCTGGCTGGCGTAGGTGGAGAGCTAATGTTTTTAGCATAGCTCTGTGAGGTCCCGTTGCTAAGTTGCTAAGTTAGCTCCAATGGCGTCGTTAGCACAGCATTGTTAACCTTCGCCAGCCTGGAAAGCATTAACCGTGTATTTACATGTCCACGGTTTAATAGTATTGTTGATTTTCTATCTATCCTTCCTTCTATCCTTTATTTTTTTGTTTCTATATGCAGTTAAAGCACGATGCTATCACGTTAGCTCGTAGCTAAAGCATTTCGCCGATGTTTTGTCGTGGAGATAAAAGGCACTGAATGTCCATTTTGCGTTCTCGACTCTCATTTTCAAGAGGATATAGTATCCGAGGTGGTTTAAAATACAAATCCGTGATCCACAATAAAAAAAGGAGAGTGTGGAATCCAATGAGCCAGCTTGTACCTAAGTTACGGTCAGAGCGAAAAAAGATACGTCCATCACTGTCTGTCAAGTCCTTCACTGTAACGTTCCTCATCTACGAATCTTTCATCTTCGCTCAAATTAATGGGGTAATCATCACTTTCTCGGTCCGAATCTCTCTCGCTCCATTGTAAACAATGGGGAATTGTGAGGAATACTAGCTCCTGTGACGTCACGCTACTTCCGGTACAGGCAAGGCTTTTTTTTTATCAGCGAGCAAAAGTTGCAAACTTTATCGTCGATTTTCTCTATTAAATCCTTTCAGCAAAAATATGGCAATATCGCGAAATGATCAAGTATGACACATAGAATGGATCTGCTATTCCCGTATAAATAAAAAAAAATCATTTCAGTAGGCCTTTAATAACTTATAAACGCATGCTTACCTTAGCTAAAGCTAAATATTACTCAAATCTCATCCGCCTCAACAAAAACAATCCTAAATTTCTCTTTAGTACAGTAGCACCGCTAACCCAACAAGGGACTCCTGCCAGTAGCTCCACCCACTCGGCAGATGACTTTATGAATTTCTTTAATAAGAAAATTGAACTCATTAGAAAGGAGATTAAAGACAATGCATCCCAGCTACAACTGGGTTCTATTAACACAAATACGACTGTATATACGACGGATACCGCCCTCCAAAATAGTCTCTCTATTTTTGATAAAATAACATTAGAGGAATTATTACAACATGTTTACTTGACCCACTTCCTGGGAAACTTATCAAGGAACTGTTTGTATTATTAGGTCCATCCGTGTTAAATATTATAAACTTATCACTTTCCTCCGGCACTGTTCCCCTAGCATTCAAAAAAGCGGTTATTCATCCTCTGCTCAAAACACTTAACCTCGATCCTGACCTCATGGTAAACTACCTACAGGTCTCCCACCTTCCGTTTATGTCCAAAATTCTCGAAAAAATTGTTGCACAGCAGCTAAATGAACACTTAGTGACTAACAATCTCTGTGAACCTTTTCAATCCGGTTTCAGGGCAAATCACTCTACGGAGACAGCCCTCGCAAAAATGACTAATGATCCATTGCTAACGATGGATTCTGATTCGTCATCTATGTTGCTGCTTCTTGATCTTAGCGCCGCTTTCGATACCGTCGATCATAATATTTTATTAGAGCGTATCAAAACACGTATTGGTATGTCAGACTTAGCCTTGTCTTGGTTTAACTCTTATCTTACTGACAGGATGCAGTGCGTCTCCCATAACAATGTGACCTCGGACTATGTCAAGGTAACGTGCGGAGTTCCCCAGGGTTCGGTTCTTGGCCCTGTACTCTTTAGTATTTACATGCTGCCGCTAGGTGACATCATACGCAAATACGGTGTTAGCTTTCACTGTTATGCTGAAGACACCCAACTCTACATGCCCCTAAAGCTGACCAACACGCCGGATTGTAGTCAGCTGGAGGCGTGTCTTAATGAAATTAAACAATGGATGTCCGCTAACTTTTTGCAACTCAACGCTAAGAAAACGGAAATGCTGATTATCGGTCCTGCTAGACACCGACATCTATTTAATAATACCACCTTAACATTTGACAACCAAACAATTACACAAAGCGACTCGGTAAAGAATCTGGGTATTATCTTCGACCCAACTCTCTCGTTTGAGTCACACATTAAGAGTGTTACCAAAACGGCCTTCTTTCATCTCCGTAATATCGCTAAAATTCGTTCCATCTTGTCCACTAGCGACGCTGAGATCATTATTCATGTGTTCGTTACGTCTCATCTCGATTACTGTAACATATTATTTTCGGGCCTCCCTATGTCTAGCATTAAAAGATTACAGTTGGTACAAAATGCGGCTGCTAGACTTCTGACAAAAACAAGAAAGTTTGATCATATTACGCCTATACTGGCTCACCTGCACTGGCTTCCTGTGCACTTAAGATGCGACTTTAAGGTTTTACTACTTACGTATAAAATACTACACGGTTTAGCTCCAGCCTATCTCGCCGATTGTATTGTACCATATGTCCCAACAAGAAATCTGCGTTCAAAGAACTCCGGCTTATTAGTGATTCCCAGAGCCAAAAAAAAAAAAAAAAAAGTCTGCGGGCTATAGAGCGTTTTCTATTCGGGCTCCAGTACTCTGGAATGCCCTCCCGGTAACAGTTAGAGATGCTACCTCAGTAGAAGCATTTAAGTCCCATTTTAAAACTCATTTGTATAATGTAGCCTTTAAATAGACCCCCCTTTTTAGACCAGTTGATCTGCCGTTTCTTTTCTTCTCTCCTCTTTTCCCCTGTCCCTTGGGAGGGGGAGTTGCATAGGTCCGGTGGCCATGGATGAAGTGCTGGCTGTCCAGAGTCGGGACCCCGGGTGGACCACTATCCTGTGCATCGGATGGGGACATCTCTGCGCTGCTGACCCGTCTCCGCTCGGGACGGTTTCTTGCTGGCCCCACTATGGACTGGACTCTCGCTGATGTGTTGGATCCACTGTGGACTGGACTTACACAATATTATGTCAGACCCACTCGACATCCATTGCTTTCGGTCTCCCCTAGAGGGGGGGGGGGGGGGGGGGGGGTTACCCACATATGCGGTCCTCTCCAAGGTTTCTCATAGTCATTCACCGACGTCCCACTGGGGTGAGTTTTTCCTTGCCCGTATGTGGGCTCTGTACCGAGGATGTCATTGTGGCTTGTGCAGCCCTTTGAGACACTTGTGATTTAGGGCTATATAAATAAACATTGATTGATTGATTGATTGATAAGTCGGGGTCCACTTAAATTGATTCATGATACAGATATATACTATCAGATATATACTATCATCATAATACAGTCATCACACAAGATAATCATCACGGTATATACGTTGAATTATTTACATTATTTACAATCCGGGGTGTGGGATGTGGAGGGGGGGTTAGGTTTGGTTGTTATCATCACTTCAGTCATCAACAATTGAGAACCCAGAAATGGACATTGAAACAGTGTAGGTCTGACTTGGTAGGATATGTACAGCGATCAGTGAACATAGAGAGAGAGAGAGAGAGAGAGAGAGAGAGAGAGAGAGAGAGAGAGAGAGAGAGAGAGAGAGAGAGAGAGAGAGAGAGAGAGAGAGAGAGAGCGAGAGAGACAGAGATCAGAAGGCATAGGAAATAGTATCTACAATTGATTATTTACATTTATTATTAACAATCCGGGGAGGGTGTTAGTTTAGGGTTGAAGTTGCCTGGAGGTGTACTTTTATTGCGGTTTTGAAGGAGGATAGAGATGCCCTTTCTTTTACACCTGTTGGGAGCGCATTCTACATTGATGTGGCATAGAAAGAGAATGAGTTAAGACCTATGTTAGTTCAGAATCTGGGTTTAACGTGGTTAGTGGAGCTCCCCCTGGTGTTGTGGCCCCCACAAAGAAGGATAAAAACAACTGAAATATTCTTGATGGCTAAAACAAAGTAGATGTGTGAAATATCGCTCAAAAGGAAGACATGAAACTGCTACAGGAAAATACCAAAAAAAGAGAAAAAGCCACTAAAATAGGAGCGCAAGACAAGAACTATAACACTACACACAGAAAAACAGCAAACAACTCAAAATAAGTCATGGCGTGATGTGACAGGTCGTGACAGTACACCTACTTTGAGACAAGAGTTATATTGATGCATGGTTGGTTATGGTTTAAAGTCATATCCAACAATTGAGACAATGACTTTTTACTGTCAACTGAGTTTCGTTTTTTAATGATTTCTGCTGGTGGTGTGCCTTCGGATTTTGTCAACACAAAAAATGTGCCTTGGCTCAAAAAAGGTTGAAAAACACTGCTGTATGAGCCCCAGTGGTACTAAAAAAAAGAAAGTTTTCTGGAGCTTAAGTCATAGAGAAGTTTCTGAAAGGGGAACTGGACTTTTTGTGGAATTTTGCAATGGCACCAGCTCAAAATCACAAAAACACACAGTATGATGCTAGAATAAAACATTTCAACATACTTAGCACACAGTTAACACAGCAACTGCAGAGCAGACACTAGACCAGGGGTCCCCAAACGTTTTGACTTGGGGGCCGCATTGGATTAAAAAGTTTGGTTGGGGGCTGGGCTGTGTGTGTATATATATATATATATATATATATTCCTCATGCACTAATTGACTGAAAGAGTGTGCACTTGCTACGTGAGCGCAATGATGTCACGTTATCGATGGGAAAATGCATTTTTAGACAATATGATATGCCTGAGTGGCTAGGAGACACTGAGAGTAACAAGCGGTGGAAAATGGATTAGAAAGGACACATTTTAAAAAATTATAATAATTAAAAAATAAAAATACATTTAACTTGGGACTTCCCGTGGGACGGATTTTGGACGCTGGTGGGCCGCATCCGGCCCGCAGGCCGCAGTTTGGGGACCCCTGCACTAGACAGTATATCTTACCTTTACTTGTGAATGAAGTCCATTCGCCTTTCCTTCTGGACAAAGATCGCTATGACTTTGTTGTAGAAGTCCTCTTTTTTCTCTTTTTCTTTGAGTTTCAAAAGTCTCTTTCTCAATTAATATAAATTACCACCAAATGCAAGCTCCTGTTTCCCCAAAATGGAAGTGGCGTTTATCAGCTCTTTTAATATCTCTGGAGCTGGAGCCTATCTCAGCTGCATTTGGGCGGGAGTCAGGGTACACTCAAAACATACCTATTTCTGACTGCTTACTCATTGTAATCATCTTTTCTTCTCTATCTTTGTTGTTGTTATTATTGTTGTTTTCATCCAATTTGATTTTCTTGTTTCGATCTTTTACGGTGTCCTTGAGTGCCCAGAAAAGCGCCTAATAAATAAAATGTATTATTATTATTATTACACCCTGGACAAGTCGGTATATCCCATTTGGGTTCAAACACGGTCACTCGTTGAGATTAAAAGGCAGGGAATGCAATAAAGTTTTTTTTTGTAGCACAGCCACAAAGTCATTATTTTCCAATATACCAATCCTTTTGAAATGAACGACTTATTTTCTGTCCTCGGAGCACACACGTTTGAATCAAATCTGGCAGCTCTGGCGTTGGTCTCCCAGTGTTAATGACTTCTTGCTTTGATTGAAAGTCCAGTCTTGAAAAAATCCCTATTTTAGAAATCAGATCCTCCATTTTTAGGGCGAAAAAGCGTCACAGTTTGCAGGAAGCGTAGCAGTTGTTGTTTTCTTCTTCTACTTCTTAAGGGTTAACCGGTGTTGGCAGTTCATGAGCTTTTCATATATCGCCCCCTACGTTGAGGCGGAGGTACTTGCTGCCTCATGGCCTGCCTTTCCCCCGTGGCACACGCTCTATACGCCTGTGTAGCCGTGGAGGCACCACCTGTGTCTGCCTCACTTCCCCTCTGTTGCGTTATTTTCATCAGGAAACACCGAATTTCCGCAATTTTGACCATGAAAATCATCAAAATATACAGGAGCCACACCAAAATCACATAGAAAGCATAGACCAAAATATAAATATTAAAACTAATTGTATTGTATTACCGCGTTTTTGAACATCTCATGATTAAGCCTTTGACCCCCCCTGGTGGCAAGGTGAGGCACTGACTCACTTGCCTCCCCTGACAGCACGTCACTGATTCCGCCCATACAATCTAATTAAAAAAAACTATCCATAAAGCGATAACAATACTACTTTTACATTTCGTGACTTGAATATTGACTAAGTTTTTGTGATATTGTTATTAAAAGCGCTAACGCAGACGTACTATTTATAGCGGTGCCAGGATCACAAGCTTGTGTGCCTATATTACATCATCGAGTGGTCAGCTGTTTCCTCGCTTTCTTGCACCCTGTAAGTTTTTTCTAGATCATGAATCATGCATCTCACCTGGACAGAAGAAGTCTGAGCAATTATTCCGACAAGTTGGTACACTTTGAGAGCCAAATTAGACTTGGAAATGGCAAGAACGACACGAAAAGTTGTTTGGTTCTACCCCCCTTTTCTTCGTGAGTATTATGAATCATTCTTAACTTAAATGGGAATATATGTACATCCCAGCAGTCGGCATCCTAATAACAGCAGAGCTTATACAGTAAGTGATGTTTTTTTATGTTTGTTGGCTGTCATACAGTCTGCAGTGAGTAGAAATCAGTGATGCTGTTTAAAAATAAGTGAACATTGTGATGCATCTTTGAAATTAAGGCTAAAAATGATCAAAATATGTACATATTACATTTTATTATAAATGTTCCCGTTAGTACATTGAATACATACTTACATTGTGTATATAAAACTCTAATGGAGGTGTTTGGATGTTTTTGGAAGGGCTTTGTAGGCAGAATAGAGCGGCTCCCATAGGCTCCATTGTAAGCAGACTTTTGATCGATTTTATTTAATATTTAGGGTTAATATTTACAAAGTTTAAAAACATGTTGTCTTCATGTCTT
Source organism: Entelurus aequoreus (assembly GCF_033978785.1). Taxonomy (NCBI): domain Eukaryota; kingdom Metazoa; phylum Chordata; class Actinopteri; order Syngnathiformes; family Syngnathidae; genus Entelurus; species Entelurus aequoreus. Next base: position 76,530,882 of record NC_084734.1, on the reverse strand, counting down.
TCATAATGATTGTGAACCATAGGCAAAATTCCCCAAAAAAGTGCAATTCCACTTTAAGTGGTAAAGCTGTATTTCTATTTGCACTTTAATTTTATTGACAGTTTAGTTAAGAAAGACAATCATTATTAATTTTAGCACCACATAATTGTATGTGAATGTATTTTTTGGTCATTTTTTTCAGTCCCTTCTTATGAAGTATTTTTGGTTAGTACCTATTTTTCTAATCAGCCTGACCTAAGCCTAAGGTTCATGTGTTAAATAAATACTAATCTTTGGGATTTACACATGCTTTCATATAATTTGGGAAAGTTGTAAACAGTAAAGTAGGTTATATATAATTATTAAATACCATTTAAATCAAGAATAAGATTGCCAATTTAGTGTTAATATTTGAGTGGGTTCCAGGCCACTTCTGTAGTGAAAATGTTAGGCTCTGGGGTCAACAAGTTTAAGTACTCTGGGCTTTCAAATATGCAATCTGAGCTTTTTCTTTGGCTTTTGCAAAACAAATTCCAAAAACGGGAGAAAAATACTAAATGAAAGTTGCATTGATGTAAAAAAAAACAACCAAAAAACCTCCTTTGTCCCACACGCCATCAGACTGTACAACTCCTCTCTGGGGGGTTACGAGAATGACAGGGGATGCAAAACAATAACAGTACAGAAATAAACTGCAACAAAAACAGTGCAATAACAGTGCAATACATTTTCATAACATGGTCACTACCGCCTAGTTTTTCTTGTTATATTCTTATTTTTACTGTTATATTTTTATTCTTATTGTTGCTTTTTTAAATTTTTATTCTTATTGTTATATTTTTTCTATTTTATGTCCATTTCTACCCCCATTATTTACTTTTTACTTTTTGAATTCAATCTCAATTCTGTACACTGCTCCTGGAATTTTAATTTTCCTGAAGGAACTCTCCTGAAGGAATCAATAAAGTATCATCAATCAATCAATCAATGTTTATTTATATAGCCCTAAATCACAGGTGTCTCAAAGGGCTGTACAAGCCACAACGACATCCTCGGTGTCGAGTGGGTCTGACATAATATTGTGAAAGTCCAACACATCAGCGAAAGTCCAGTCCATGGTGGAGCCAGCGGGAACCATCCCGAGCGGAGACGGGTCAGCAGCGTAGAGATGTCCCCATCTGATGGACAGGCTAGCGGTCCACCCCGGAGCAGAGTAGAAAAGAAAAGAAAAGAAACGGCAGATCAACTGGTCTAAAAAGGGAGTCTATTTAAAGGCTAGAGTATACAAATGAGTTTTAAGATGAGACTTAAATGCTTCTACTGAGGTAGCATCTCTAACTTTTACCGGGAGGGCATTCCATAGTATTGGAGCCCGAATAGAAAACGCTCTATAGCCCGCAGACTTTTTTTGGGCTCTGGGAATCACTAATAAGCCGGAGTTCTTTGAACGCAGATTTCTTGTCGGGACATATGGTACAATACAATCGGCAAGATAGGCAGGAGCTTGACCGTGTAGTATTTTATACGTAAGTAGTAAAACCTTAAAGTCGCATCTTAGGTGCACAGGAAGCCAGTGCAAGTGAGCCAGTATAGGCGTAATATGATCAAACTTTCTTGTTTTTGTCAAAAGTCTAGCAGCCGCATTTTGTACCATCTGTAATCTTTTAATGCTAGACATAGGGAGGCCCGAAAATAAAACGTTACAGTAATCGAGACGAGATGTAACGAACGCATGAATAATGATCTCAGCATCGCTTGTGGACAAAATGGAACGAATTTTAGCGATATTACGGAGATGAAAGAAGGCCGTTTTAGTAACACTCTTAATGTGTGACTCAAACGAGAGAGTTGGGTCGAAGATAATACCCAGATTCTTTACAGAGTCTCCTTGTTTGATTGTTTGGTTGTCAAATGTTAAGGTGGTATTATTAAATAGATGTCGGTGTTGAGCAGGACCGATAATCAGCATTTCCGTTTTCTTAGCGTTGAGTTGCAAAAAGTTAGCGGACATCCATTGTTTAATTTCATTAAGACACGCCTCCAGCTGACTACAATCCGGCGTGTTGGTCAGCTTTAGGGGCATGTAGAGTTGAGTGTCATCAGCATAACAGTGAAAGCTAACACCGTATTTGCGTATAATGTCACCTAGCGGCAGCATGTAAATACTAAAGAGTGCAGGGCCAAGAACCGAACCCTGGGGAACTCCGCACGTTACCTTAACATAGTCCGAGGTCACATTGTTATGGGAGACACACTGCATCCTGTCAGTAAGATAAGAGTTAAACCAAGACAAGGCTAAGTCTGACATACCAATACGTGTTTTGATACGCTCTAATAAAATATTATGATCAACAGTATCAAAAGCGGCGCTAAGATCAAGAAGCAGCAACATAGATGACGCATCAGAATCCATCGTTAGCAATAGATCATTAGTCATTTTTGCGAGGGCTGTCTCCGTAGAGTGATTTGCCCTGAAACCGGATTGAAAAGGTTCACAGAGATTGTTAGACGCTAAGTGTTCATTTAGCTGCTGTGCGACAATTTTTTCGAGAATTTTCGAGATAAACGGTAGGTGGGACACCGGCCGGTAGTTCACCATGAGGTCAGGATCGAGGTTAGGTCTTTTGAGTAGAGGATGAATAACCGCTTTTTTGAATGCTAGAGGAACAGTACCAGAGGAAAGTGATAAGTTTATAATATTTAACACTGATGGACCTAATAAAACAAAAAGCTCCTTGATAAGTTTCCCAGGAATTGGGTCAAGTAGACATGTTGTTTGTTTTGTCCCATTTACACATTTTAACAATTCCTCCAATGTTATTTCATCAAAGAGAGAGAAACTATTTTGGAGGGCAATGTCCGTCGTATATACCGTCGTATTTGTGTTAATAGAACCCAGTTGTAGCTGAGATGCATTGTCTTTAATCTCTTTTCTAATGACTTCAATTTTCTTATTAAAGAAATTCATAAAGTCATCTGCTGAGTGGGTGGAGCTACTGGGAGGAGTCCCTTGTTGGGTTAGCGATGCTACTGTACTAAACAAAAATTTAGGATCATTTTTGTTGAGGTGGATGAGATTTGAGTAATATTTAGCTTTAGCTGAGGTAAGCATGCGTTTATAAGTTATTAAACTATCACTCCATGCTTGATGGAAAACCTCAAGTTTAGTCGCACGCCATTTGCGTTCCAGCTTTCTACATGATAATTTCTGGGCTTTAGTTTCTTCTGTAAACCATGGGGTACGCCTTTTAGGGGCCCTTTTTAGCTTTAGCGGTGCTACACTATCAATGGTGTCGCGCAGGGCGTCGTTAAAGCTGTTAGTGAGGTTATCAATAGAGCCCACATAATTTGGGAAAGGTGCCATTACTGAAGGCAGTAGGTCAGTAAGAGTCGTCGTTGTGGCAGTATTAATGTTGCGGCTGCTATAGTAGTTATTATTATTATTATTAGTTTGTTGACAATGAGTCAGAACTTCGAATTTTATAAGGTAATGATCGGACATTACTTTAGTGTACGGGAGTATCGTAACTTTAGAGGTGGTGACACCCCTGACAAGCACTAGATCTATCGTATTACCGTTGCGATGCGTGGGTTCATTTATTATTTGTGTAAGACCACAGCTATCAATTATAGTCTGGAGCGCCACGCATGGAGGGTCCAATGGGGTATTCATATGGATGTTAAAGTCTCCCATTATGATTATATTGTCGGCGTGCGTCACTAGATCAGCAACGAACTCTGAAAATTCATTGATAAAGTCCGAATAGGGCCCTGGGGGGCGGTAGATGACAGCCAGGTGCAGAGGCAGCGGTGTGACAAACCTCACAGTAAGCACCTCAAACGAGTTATATTTATTATTTAGGTCCGAGGTAAGGCTAAAGTTTTTGTTGTATATTAGTGCAACACCCCCACCCCTTTTAATGGGGCGGGCAATATGCGTTCCCGCATAGCCAGGAGGAGACGCCTCACCCAGCGCAAAAAAATCGTCTGGTTTGAGCCAGGTCTCGGCTAGACCAACGACATCAAGATTGTTGTCTCTGATGACTTCATTAACTAATAACGTTTTGGAAGACAATGACCTTATGTTTAAAAAGCCCATATTATAGGTAGTGGGCTGTTTTGAGGAGTTTTTGTTGAAAGTATCCGTAGTAGCAATATTAATAATGTTACGTTTATTATGCATAGTGCACTTTAAATAATTTCGACCATATCTAGGAATTGATATGACAGGAATTTTTAGATTGTTTGCCACCTCAGTAAAATGCATGTCCACCTCTGACGCAGAAAGAACATTATGTGAGTTGTATATTATTCTAGAAGAATTGCTATGTGTGCAGGGATTATCCAGCCTGGCGCTGGCTAGTTCTAGCTTAACAGACTCCTTATTAGCGCTTCTTTGTGGATTAGCATTTAGCTTTTTCGTTAGCCCCGCTAACAACAACGCATTTAGCTTTGTTGTTAGCCCCGCCCGACACCCCCGCTTCTGCTTCCGAGCGCACCGCTTACGTCTCTTTCGCTGACGGTCTCCGCTGGTAGTGGACGCCGCTGCTTCAAAGGCCACTGCTGGATGTAGCTCGCGAAGAATTCCCAAGCTAGCGAGTAGGTCCACCGTACACGCATCTTTCAGCCCAAAATGGCCCGATCTCTCCACATCCAGAATCGTAAGTCGGTCGTAAGTGATCACGGAGTGAACACGCTGTGAGCCAGCCATGAAATTGACTGAATTGAGGGGTATTTTTGCCAAATCGGTCTACACTTCCAGGAGCGCTCGCACGAAGCCGCTGCTCTGAAGCGCAGCCATCTTTCACTATGTAGTACTAAGTACTATCTATCTATCTATCTATCTATCTATCTATCTATCTATCTATCTATCTATCTATCTATCTATCTATCTATCTATCTATCTATCTATCTATCTATCTATCTATCTATCTATCTATCTATCTATCTAATAGTAATCACAGTTAATAACGCAAAACATGCTGCCTATTCTAATAGAGTTTTGTTCAACTTTAGCATTTCTTTAATGAATACAATTGTCAGGTTCAAACACTGATGACATCTATTATTCAGACAAGAAGCAAGGAATCATGCAGAGACAGAGTTCAATTTAGCTCATGAGGAGAACGCATGGAGCCGCACACTTAGTCACAGTCTCGCCCTACGCTCTAAGGTTCAGCTCCCGCATCCCTCTTTTTATTCAGAGTTCCATAGTCAACATCACTGAGGCCGCCTCTAAAAGGAGTGGTCACATATGTTATGCAAAGCAGGTCCAGGACGCACAGTACGTGACGGAATGTGCTGGGGGCCTTGTGATTTCGCCTTGTCCCCGCTTCGTCTGCGCGTTGTCATCTTATCTTCGTTGAGGTCCTTGAAGTCTCTGCTTCGTCTGCGTGCTGTCATCTTATCTTCGTTGAGGTCGTTGAAGTCCTTGGCTGTTAGCGGGCTAAAACAAACAATAATTTTTGTCCTTGCATAAATTAGAAAAGTCTAACTTGAGTACAATAGCTAATAACTAAATCAATGGACTTTAAGCTTAGTAAAGTTAGTGTGATAATATATACATAATTATTCTAACAAAAATGCCCTTTATTGACTTCTAAACTGTAGGAAGCCATGGAGGAGAAAATCCAATAGTTTCTTACTGCTGCTTCAAGTTGAATAAAGTGACCAGATGAGGTTAGTCTGTTATCACTTTGTAGCTCAGTAACTTTCCTTGTTTTCTTCAAGATGAAGTCAAGTGTCAAGTTAGTCTTTTATTACCAGATTGGGTTTGATCACAATCTGCTGACAGAGCAGCCTGTGACAAAACCTGAAAAAGCGTGTAGCTCTGCCCTGAATGCATTAATGCTGACAGCGGAGTCACAGGCGGGCGGGCATGCCCTTGGCTACGGTGAGCTCAGCCTCGCCCCCGAACGGTAAGCGGTGACCGGCACCGACAGCGCTGCCGGGGGTGGAAATTGACTGGGAGTGAAGAGGCCAATTAGAAAAAGCTAAAACAAACAAAGCAATGCGTAGAAGCAGTGGATGACAGCTCGGCACAGCCAGCACATTATCTACTTAACCTGCTGTCCTTTGCTCGCACTGCAGATGCTTGAATTAACTTGACTCTTTTGAGGCCTGGAACAAGACGAATAATTGACTCCGAGACACACTTTTAGACATGCGTTGACTCATGAATGGGCAAATAACAATCATCCAAGTTTAATCAGGCTTTTCCGTTTCTGAAATTCCAGCAGTAGGGATGGGTTCCTTTTAAATGTAAACCAATACAGCAATGATTCCCTGTACATGGGAGTCGGTATAGGTCAGAGCTGGGCAAATATTTTGGGGGGGGCCACATTGAGAGAAAAAAATGTGTCTGGGGGGGCCAATGTGTATGTGTGTATGAATTATATGTAGACATTTAGCTGTACAAATCTATGTGTGTTTGGGTCGCTTTTTTTTCCAGGAACACTAATACAAAAAGTCACAACGTCCGATAGAATTCTAAAAAAGTTATGACAGACCAAATCAAATCAAATCAACTTTATTTATAAAGCACATTTAGAATTTACCACAGGGGTAGCCAAAGTGCTGTACAATGGGCAGGTTAAAAGATAATACGAGAACCGAGCAAACACAACACAACACAAACAGAACATGATAAAAAATAAATAAATAAAACATAAAAACAGGTTGACAGCAGGTGTATTATGGGGCGCCATTGCAGGATGGATATCACTCAGTGTTAAAAGCCATGGAATAAAAGTATGTTTTTAAGAGGGATTTAAAAACAGGAAGAGAGGAGGCTTGTCTAACACTCAGAGGTAGGTCGTTCCAGAGCTTGGGAGCAGCAGCGGCGAAAGCTCTGTCACCTCTAAGCTTCAGCCTTGTGTCAGGGACCGTCAGGAGCAGCTGATCGGCTGATCTTAGGGATCGGGTGGGGCAGTAAGGCTGAAGGAGGTCGGAGAGATATGTTGGCGCGAGGTTGTTTAGACATTTAAAAACAAATAAAAGGAGTTTAAAATTGATTCGGTAACTCACAGGGAGCCAGTGAAGGGACGCTAATATAGGGGTGATGTGCTCACGTCTGCGGGTCTGTGTTAGCAGACGAGCAGCAGAGTTCTGCACGAGCTGCAGGCGGGCGAGGGAGGCCTGGCTAATGCCTATGTACAGGGCATCGCAGTAGTCAAGACGAGTCGAGATAAAGGCGTGGATTAATTTCTCGAGATCATGTCCTGATAGAAGCGGTTTCACTTTCGCTATTTGGCGTAATTGATAAAAGCTTTTTTGAACGACGCTGCTGATTTGTTTTTCGAATTTAAAATCTGAGTCGAACTTTACCCCCAGGTTTGTGACACAGTCGCTGAGATACGGGGTCAGAGACCACCTAAAAAAAACGGCATGGAATTTTTCAGTTTTTAACTGAATGGCACACCCTAAATGTACATGAAAATAAAGAAAGTGGGATTTACAATATTAACTATGAACTATAAAACACTGAATATTAACAACACATGAACATCGCATCACTCCTCTTTTACTTCTCTTGACCAGCTCCTCCATAGACATATTTGACAATGAAGCAAAACACAACAAAAATGTAAAAAAACACCAAAATATGAATGAATGAATGAATAAACACCTACAATATGATATATTATCACGTGAAAATCTGTTTCCGCATTTCTGACACATGCGTTTTGGGCTAGCTGCTCTGAAAACAAACCCTGCCCACTCTGGTTTGTTCCTCGTCTGAGCTGCTGTGACGTAGATTACCGTAATAACTCGAAAACACTCAAAAGCGCCAATATCAACCATTTAAATACTTTCTACAGTTCAATGACTTACAGTAATTTAAAAACAGCACTGCACATCATAATGGCGGCTACAGTTTTGATGTTAAAGGTCTGAAAAAATTATGTAGAACGTCCTAACGGGCCGCATGTGGCCCGCGGGCCATATTTTGCCCATACCTGGTATAGGTACTAATTTTCGGTATACTTCTGTGTGTGTAAATGTGTAAATAAATGTCAATTTGTTTGATAATGAGATATTGCTTTAATGAACAACTACCAGTAACCTGATAATGATCCATCCATCCATCCGTTTTCTACTGCTTGTCCCTCTCAAGGTAGCGGGGGTGCTGGTTCCTATCCCAGCTGCATTCGGGCGGAAGGCAGGGTACACCCTGGACAAGTCGCCACCTAATCGCAGGGCCACCACAGATAGACAGACAACATTCACACTCACATTCACACACTGGGGCCAATTTTTGTCTATGAATGTTCTCATTCATCCAGGCCATTGTCATCTCAGGGCATTCAATCGATCACAACTGGACTGTTAGACTAGATCTGACCAATATAAGTCAAAGAGCACAAACTGATGAAGCCTACTCGGATGAGAGGCGAAACGTCTTCTAAGACAAACCAAACAGTCCAGTAGCGATCGATTAGGGCCAATTTAGTGTTGCCAATCAATCTATCGCCAGGTGCATGTCTTTGGGGGTGGGTGGAAGCCGGAGTACCCGGAGGGAACCCACGCAGTCACGAGGACAACATGCAAACCCCACACAGAAAGACCCAGAGTCCGGCGATCAAACCCAGGACCTTTTTATTGTAAGGCACACACACTAACCCCTGCTGCCCCCTGAAAATGATAACTGTCCATTTATTATAAATCGTTTTCTTAAATTTCTGAGTCTCATTTTCAAGTATTATGTAGTAGACTTTGCAGGCTGTTAAGAATTCTCCATGTTTAAATACGTTTTCCAGATACTTTTATTTTGAAGCATTTCTTGACAGTGTCACTTCCACTTCCTTTTTGACTTGTGTTAACGTGTGGTGACTTGTTCTTTCTGCTACGTTCAATCGGTGCTCTCGTCTTTGACGATGTGAGTATGTTGATGATTGTATAAGACTCATTCAGACTATTAATAGACATCATCGTGTTTGTGTAATATTTAGTGGTGTTTCAAGAATATTATTGGTGCTGTGTTGTTAAAAAGCTAACATCTCAATGTTAAGGATTGTATTGCTGCTGCTAATGTGGCTAGTTCACACAATTGCAATATATTGACAGCTTGTTTTTGCATGTATGTTTTCTGTTCTTTATATAATGCCTCTAGTACTATACCTTTTCACTGGTTTAAATGTAACTTAGATATTGGGTTTCACTATGTAAAAGCGCTTTGAGTCACTAGAGAAAAGCGCTATATAAATATAATTCACTTCACTTCACTACTTTAAACATACCTATAGGCATAAGACACAGATGGTTGTTTAATTATAAATATTAATAAGTATTTTACTTGTGTATTACAGATACTAACCTAACCCAAAGTACTGCTGTTTATACTCCAATATGCACCATAAAAGTTGACGAGTCCAACTGATGACCCCAACGTGGTCAGTATCCTAATAAACCAGTCTCAGAGTTTAATACTCAACACATGCAGTTGCAATTCCAAGACACTAGATGGCAGTAGTTTATAGACTACGGTGAGTTGCCTAACCACAGAGTAGTATTTGCCCTAAAAAGTGTTCATACTGTACTTATTGTATTTATTTCACACCACCTGTTTCATTATTTAATCGTAATGTGCATCTTCGCTGCGGTTTTTATTACCAAATTTGAAGGTGTTGAAATTGCCACGTACAATTGCCAATGCTAATCAGTAGCATGTCAATGGCAAAACCAATGTAGGTTAGCATCGAGCTAGCACATTTTAAAAAGCGTAGCCTAACTGTACGTTTGAGTGTTTTCTATAAGGGATGCATTGAAAATTGCAATATTACCTCGAGACCGCTCAACTGAGCTATGAGTGCTTTTCCCCCCGCCAAGTGTTTGACTTTACATGCAACAAAGGTATCGAAATATGGCACCGTTTGACTTTATGTGAATCAATACCGACGAGAGTTTGCACTTTGCAGTACACCTTCTGTATTATCGTCTCTTGGTTGTAGAGTTTGACAATGATGCAACATCCTTCTTCAAGATTTTCATGTTTTTATGACACCTCTAAAAAGTCAACACTGTTTTTTTTTTTAATTTCAAATCCACTCTGGTGGTGTTTAAAAGCAAAATCATACAATCTCTGATTGTCCAAATACTTTGAACCTCTGTGTAACATCCCCAGTTGGCAGAGGTGATCAAACAAGCATTGAAACTCCACTGGAGCTGCAATGAGCCATAAAGTGCACTATGAGCATCAAATTGGTTCTCTCAGTGACAAATGATAACATTGCGGCGATAACATCCACTGCGGGTGCATCACTTTGTCCACTAAAACCTCTTTGAAAGCCCGCATAAGCATAAGATTCTGGTTTTTGGGTCAATGTCATGCAGGATTTTATGGGCGCCGTGTGCAGAGTTTGATGGGTTGTGCAGGCAGACTGGGGTGACCTTTGGAGGTGTGCCTACAGCTGTGCCCCCAGGCTCTTGTCAGGCTACGGTTGGCTCTCGCTGACCTCCCAGCACTCAGTGGCACCTTCCCACGTCAGTGTCTGCCGGCTGTCACACCTTTGCAAGTCCCAGCTACAAATAACTGTCTGAGAAACCTCCTCCTGCTTCTGCACAGAAAATAGGAAGCACCCAGCATCTTTAAGCCACGTTTGACTGAAGCCACAAAACATGTAAAAAATGATGTGGAAATCGTCAACTAAATGAGGTTAACAATATAACAACACTTTCAAAATCATCGTAATTAGTCTAAACACAAGTATAGATATCTATCCATGTTCTACCATGAATTAATTAACATGGACCCCGACTTGAACAAGTTGAAAAACTTATTCGGGTGTTACCATTTAGTGGTCAATTGTACGGAATATGTACTGTACTGTGCAATCTACTAATAAAAGTTTCAATCAATAAATGTACCTATAACATTTCCCCCCCAACCTCCCCCCACATCCCATCCCCCGGATTGTAAATAATTCAATGTATATACTCTGATGATTAACTTGTGTGATGACTGTATTATGCTGATAGTATATATTTGTACCATGAATTGATTAACGTGGACCCCGACTTAAACAAGTTGCAAAACTTATTCGGTCTTACCATTTAGTGGTCAATTGTACGGAATATGTACTGTACTGTGCTATCTACTAATACAAGTTTCAATCAATCAATCAATACCGCTTGTCTCTTTCAAGGTCGCGGGGGGCTGGAGCCTATTCAACCTACTCAGTGGCCTAGTGGTTAGAGTGTCCGCCCTGAGATCGGTAGGTTGTGAGTTCAAACTAGGGATGTCCGATAATGGCTTTTTGCCGATATCCGACATTCCAATATTGTCCAACTCTTAATTACCGATACCGATATCAACCGATACCGATATATACAGCCGTGGAATCAACACATTATTATGCCTAATTTGGACAACCAGGTATGGTGAACATAAGGTCCTTTTTAAAAAAATAAAATAAAATAAAATAAGGTAAATAAATTATAAACATTTTCTTTAAGGGGCGGCGTGGTAAAGTTGGTAGAGTGGCCGTGCCAGCAATCGGAGGGTTGCTGGTTACTGGGGTTCAATCCCCACCTTCTACCATCCTAGTCACATCCGTTGTGTCCTTGGGCAAGACACTTCACCCTTGCTCCTGATGGCTGCTGGTTAGCGCCTTGCATGGCAGCTCCCGCTATCAGTGTGTGAATGTGTGTGTGAATGGGTGAATGTGGAAATACTGTCAAAGCGCTTTGAATACCTTGAAGGTAGAAAAGCGCTATACAAGTATAACACATTTATAATTATCATTTATTTAATAAAAAGAAAGTAAAACAATGTAAAAACAGTTACATAGAAACTAGTAATTAATGACAATGAATAAAATTAACTGTTAAAGGTTAGTACTATTAGTGGACCAGCAGCACGCACAATCATGTGTGCTTACGGACTGTATCCCTTGCAGACTGTATTGATATATATTGATAGTCATACCAAAGACTATAAAAATGGGACCCATTACCTCCCTGCTTGGCACTCAGCATCAAGGGTTGGAGTTGGGGGTTAAATCACCAAAATGATTCCCGGGCGTGGCGCCGCTGCTGCCCACTGCTCCCCAAGGGGATGGGTCGAATGCAGAGGACACATTTCACCACATCTAGTGTGTGTGTGTGACAATCATTGGTACTTTAATCTTTAATCTTAATCTTAATATAATGTAGGAACCAGAATATTAATAACAGAAAGAAACAACCCTTTTGTGTGAATGAGTGTGAATGAGTGTAAATGGGGGAGGGAGGTTTTTTGGGTTGGTGCACTAATTGTAAGTGTATCTTGTGTTCTTTATGTTGATTTAATAAAAAAACAAAAAACAAAAAAAACCCGATACCGATAATGAAAAAAACGATACCGATAATTTCCGATATTACATCTTAAAGCATTTATCGGCCGATAATATCGGACATCTCCAGTTCAAACCTATAAAAATGGGACCCATTAACTCTCTGCTTGGCACTCAGCATCAAGGGTTGGAATTGGGGGTTAAATCATTACCGGGTGCGGCTACTGCTCCTGCTCACTGCTCCCCTCACCTCCCAGGGGGTGATCAAGGGTGATGGGTCAAATGCAGAGTATAATTTCGCCACACCTAGTGTGTGTGTGACAATCATTGGTACTTTAACTTGAACTTTTAACTTTATTCCAGCTGCACTCAAGCAGAAGGCGGGGTACACCCTGGACACGTCGCCACCTCATTGCAGGGCCAACACAGATAGACAACATTCACACTCACACACTACGGCCAATTTAGTGTGCCCATAAGCCTATCCACAGGTGCATGTCTTTCGGGATGGGAGGAAGTAAGTCATAAAAACAGACCTTGCCTGCGAATATCCTCATTCATACAGGTGATTGTATCCTCGGAGCATCGAATCAATCACAACTGGACTGTTCAGATTGTGTCAGAAGACGTTTTCCGCTAATCTCAGCAGGTGTCATCATTACAAACTCCATTAGACAATTTTAGGCCGTGTTTACATTAAGCCTGGTAACTCCTTAAACAAATATTTATTTAGCCTAAGCCCCGTGCCAGCCACACTAAACCATTGTTTAAGGTTCCCCTCCTTGGATATTTTTTTACATGGGTAAGTGCGCCACGTATTTCTTGAATCTCCGGTTCTTAGCTTTGTGTGGACTCATCGATCGTTTACAAACTGAGTTCGGAGAGGAAGTGACGCCAGAAAGACAGCGCCCCACACAGGAAGTGACGTCAGAAAGAACGCGCCACAGCCAGCTTCATAACAACCGGTTTTGTAACTCGGAGGTAACCACTGGAAAGAGGGAGGCGAGTCATCCAGAAAGAGGGAGGCGAGTCATCCAGACATGCCCGTGTTTCTCCTTCTTCTACATGTACAGACGCTTGTGGAAATCACACATGAATATCTTTAGAGAAGGAAACGCGCCATTGCAGCTATTTCAGATACAACACATATCAGACGGCAACATAGCAATGTTGAGCGACGGTTTTGGATAAGGCCTGGAAGACCGGCAGCCTGGTGGGATATATTTGTCAACGACTGTGTTGTGAGAACTTTCAAATGCCCAGGTCAGCTGTGATTCTACTTCGTCCATTTGTCGAAGGAGGGACAACGAGAATGCGGGCTACCGTGGACGAGGGGAAGACTATGGGAAATGCATTTGGACTGACAATCGGTTATTGTTCGCGATGTATGTCGAGCGATTACTCAACGTCTAGTTTTGTACTCCATAACTATTGTGAAGCCATGATGTAGTTGCGGCCGTCAAGTACGACCGCCGATTTCAGCCTACAAGCACAGGCATGATTGCAAGAATGGACAATGAAGGTGAAGGTAAGATTGAAGAGTGTCCTGACCAGATATCTAGATCCCTAGATTGGTTGTTGTAAAATGTTTTTTATCACATTGTTTACTTTCACACATCCATTAAAGATATGATGCATGTATGATGGCTCAGGTGTGATTCACTACAATAGGGCTAGTCTAACAGCTGCTGATGGTGAGGCAAGCAAGGTTTACTGTTAAAAGAAATGTGGCAATAGGCTACATTGAAACACAGGGTAAGGATACACTTCCAGGTCAGACGTGACTATGACGTAATATATATGCGCGTCTGCCATTTTCCACGCATGCGTACTAGGTTACGTTGCGCCGGTGGACGTAGGGGGTCTTAAACAATGGCATTGTGTGTGTGTGGACAGGGATAAGGTTAGGTGGGATATACCCTGTATAACCTTAGTGTAGGAGCAACCTTAGTCTGAGAGGATAGTACTGGATCCAAAGTATTCATCCTCTAAGGTGGGAACATGCCCCAACAATAATGGCTTCGCTCTAAAGGTTGTATTCACCTGACGTCACATCCGGCTCATTAACTATGCAGGGCTCAAAAGGGTGTGCCAGCGAGCGTCTTCTGTCATAGTGTTCTAGGCGGCACTTTGCCTTTTTCAAAGAACAATGTCAATCAATCAATTAATCAATGTTTACTTATATAGCCCTAAATCACGAGTGTCTCAAAGGGCTGCACAAGCCACAACGACATCCTCGGCTCAGATGCCACATCAGGGCAAGGAAAAACTCAACACAATGGGACAATGAAAAACCTTGGAGGGGACCGCAGATGTCCCTCGCTTGCATAGTTTTAGGTTGATGGGCCCTTTTAAATCGCAAAAAGAATAAACGTTTCTAAAAAGTGGTAATCAAGAAGAGCGAAATATGTCAAGATTTTACGAAAGATGGCGAAATAAGTGGCACACACCCCAGACCAAGAGAGCAGAGTCGAATAATTCACAAATTTGCAGTGATCACTTCGTTAAAGGTTTGTTTGGTATACTTTAACGTTTAGTATTTCTCAATTAAGTATTATATTGATATTATTTGTATTTCCTAAAACTAAGGTTGTACGGTATACCAGTATTAGTATAGTACCGCAATACTAATTAATCATATTCGGTACTATACTGCCTCTAAAAAGTACCGGTCCTTGCTGGTTTACAAGCAAACAAGCATGTTCGGCAGCGCACAATCACGGAGTACTTACAAGCAGACACAGTGTTAAGTCATGAATTGCAACCTTACCGAGCAAAAACGATGCATTATTTATCTGGGAGTCGTGATACCAGTGTCCTTGACCCAGCCACACAAAAGAGTTGTCAAACCTCCATGCTTTTCCAAGTTTTCATCTGTTTTGCCATGTTGAATGACATCTGGATCACCATATAGAAAGTATATGGATGGGTTCCATTGCATAGTTAGATTTTTTTGCTAATACGTTGTTTACTTTTGTTCAAAGGTCATGTGACGGAATGCAACCTATTGTTGTACAAAACGACAGTTGTTAAGAGGCAATGGGGTGAGGTCCTTTGGGTTGAATCACCCCGGTTAGTATTATTAAGAATATACTCTTTTGTAAGTAAGGATGGGCACCAAAACTTGGGTCCATAATTGCATTGTTGCCGATGTATGCAATAGTAACCATACCAAAAAAATCAATCATCAACCAATCAAAGATTATTTATATAGCCCTTAATCACACGTGTCTCAAAGGGCTGCACGGACCACAACGATATCCTCAGATCCCACATCAGGGCAAGAAAAAACTAAACCCAACGGGATACAATGAGAAACCTTGGGGCGTTGTCAGGGCATGGCGTTGGTCTTTTGTTTTCTCAGGATGCGGAAAAACAGAAGGACACAGTGTGCAGGTAAGATCATATTTAATGTTCAATTGTACAACATCCATACTAGAGTGCAACAGCAAAGTGAGATTAAAAGCACGGGCAAAAAAACAGAAAACAGTCGGCGCTTACAGGACGTAAACTGTCTGGTGATGCGAACATTGAACTTGCGCCGACTGGATGGCGAGACGAGTCTAAATAGGAGCATGATTGCGATTAGGCAAGATGCGGGTCCTAATCAACAAAGAGTGGTCGGAGTGTTCAATCAGCGGCCTTAGCAACCAGTGGTAAACACGGAAAGGAACACTGAAACAGAAATAAATCTAAAGCACAGGAAAACCACAAACTAAGGCAAAAACAAAACAGTCATAACAACCAATTTGTTACTAGTATTGGTTAAAATGTAGACAATACCCATCCCCTGTTGTAAAACGCAGGTTTAGGACTGCAATTTGAGTAAAGCAATGCCAATATTACACATGAATTTTAAAACCGGGTTTGCCTTAAAGTCCTATAATATTTGCTATATTTATAACATATGTTTGACTTTAAAAATTCAACTATTCTTTTTGTAAGCTGTAGCCTTTTACATTAATTTAAAGGAGCAACGGCCACTAAGACTATGTAGGTCGAAAACCATAGCACAGTTTTTGTAATGACAAGCTTCACATTAGTGATGGCCAATATCGAACATTTTCCAAACGGTGCGATACAATAATAAATATTTGGGTGTAATAATAGATGATGAAATGAACTGGAAATTTCACAGGAAAATATAAAACATAAAGTGGCAAGAAATATCTCAATAATGAACAAAGCTAAATATGTTTTGGACCACAAATCACTCCATATTCTCTACTGCTCGCTAGTTGTTACCATATCTGAGTTGTTGTGTAGAAATATGGGGAAATAATAACAAACGTAAACTGCATTCACTAACCCTTATACTAAAGAGGTCAGTTAGAATAATACATAATGTTGGATATAGAGAAAATTCAAACCCTTTATTTATTGAATCAAAAATATTGAAATTCAATGATTTGGTGCATTTGCAAACAGCTAAAATGATGTACCAAGCAAACTATAACCTGCTACCCAAGAATGTTCAACGATTCTTCAAATTTTAAACATTTGTATGCACATAAAACACTTAAAACCTTTAGCTTATCAGTATGTGGAAATACATTATGGAATGGATTTACTTTGTAATCAAAGAAGTCAAACAATGTACTAATATGATCCAGTTTAAGATGTTGTTCAATCTCCAAGTGTTTACAAAATACAAGGAGGAAAAATATTAATAAACATTGTGAACTTATTGAAAATGAGTATTCATCTCATAATGTGAATCGTAACTGACTTAACTATTAAAAAAAACCTGTTGTATCTAGAATTCATTGATGTAAATTGTGTTACAAGATGAGAACAGGAAGTGAACATATGTGTCAGTAATTGTTATGAATTAGAAAGGAGGTAGGATTAAATAAGCTTTGCTTCTTCCTACTCCTTTTCGAACATGTTGTAAGAGAAATGAGAATATGTACATTATATGATGTATCATATTGTATCCGTATGCATGTTCGAAATGAACCTAAAACCATAACCATACCAAGTAAAACAAGGCTTGATATCATTGATACCAACACTTAGAGCAACTACAGTCGTCGCTCGCCACATTGCAGATTTTTTTCTCATATTTCTGCCCTAATTTAAGCATTTTCAAGCAAAATGGCTAAATGAACTACAACATATCAATACTACAGTAGTATTGGCCATGAGATGAGACCAAACCAATCAGATCACACTATTCAGCATCGTGGCCACTGATAGGCTCAACCTATTGCAGCATCGCTTTATTGGATTAAAAGAGTGTAAAGGTGCCTAAAGGGAGTTGTTTCATGTCTAGAGAGCTCTCATTATGTTGCAAATTGATTTAGAAGATCATGAACAGGTTTTTAATGCTCTACCTATAAATATATAACATTTTTATTTGAATGGGTCCTCCTTTGCAAAAATTCATTTATTGCTGTCATGTCCGGTAAACAAAGGATTAATGTAGACACAAAAAGTTAGGGACACATTTCAGGATAAATCTAAAACTATGGAACGAACTGGACTTACAACTCAAGCAATGCCAAACTATTAATCGATTTAAACTATTATACAAACATGAGGTCTGGTTCAAATATAGAGATGAGGGTCTTTAATTTGAACTGCTGTTGTACTCTGTCTCAAAGTGTTAACATGTGCTCAATGTTTCCTTACCATTATTGCTATGTTGTCTATTACCATTGTTGGTATATTCATTCTTCCTACATTGTTGATACAAATTGTTGGTACAGTGTAATAATTATTGTTACCTGTGGTAATGCCGCTATGATACAACATCTGTATAACTCAATGTATTAATCACTGAATGGAGAACTGGGGGTGGGATTAAATAAATTATCATGTATTGTCTACCTTGTACTTTCTTTTTTTTTCTTTTTTGTTTTATGTCATTGTCTGAAATAAATGAAAAAATGTTTTAACTATTAAAAGAACCTAAATTATGACTTATTTGATCTTTGTGAAAATATTGGACACAATGTGTTGTCAAGCTCATGAAATGCGATGCAAGTGTAAGCCACTGTGACACTGTTGTTCATTTTTTAAATGTTTTTATTTATTTTGTTATAAATGGCTGTGATGATAATGTCAATGAGGGATTTTGTAATCACTGCAATGTTGGAATTCTTATTAATATTTGTACTGTTATCGATATGATATTCATTTTAGTTTGACTACTTTTGGATTGTTTTGTGTCATGTTTGTGTGTCTTCTCATTTTCAATTGCTCTGTTGATTGCTATTCTGAATGTTGCTGGGCCGGGTTTGGTTTTTGGAATTGGAATTGTATTATTGTGGTATTATTGTGTATTATTTTGTTGGACTGATTCATCATCATCACCATTTCTTTTTATTCCTTTCATGAAAATGCATTAATACAAGCCATATACAATTGACACTTTCATTGTTTTTTTTTGTTTCTTATACATTTCCATGATCAGAAAGGAGTAGATGGAAGAATACTATTCTTATATGTATCTGCCCCCTTTTTAACATAAATTATTTTAGATTACTTTATCACTGTTCCCTCCACCAACACCTCAACTCCAACATACTTTTAATTTTCGTTTAAGCATTTTCAAAATGACACATCCAATCAAAATCAAAAATCAGTTTGATATAATTCCAGTTGTCTCTTTTTGTAACTCTTTTTAAATTCAAATATATTCTTGCAACTTTTTAAGTCTTTGTCTAGATAATTCCATGCTTTCACACCAGCAACAGACAAGCACATTTGCTTCAAATTTGTTCGCACTCTTGGATGTTTAAAATCATACGGCCTTCTGTGGTTCTCATCTTCCGACATGAACACAAATAACTTTTGTAAGTCCTTCGGAAGAACTTTATTTATAGCTTTGAGCATCACTAATAGAGTATGCAATTCTACAATGTCTTTTAGTTTTAATAATCCTGACCTAATAAAGGGTGGATTTGTGAGGTCTCTATTTCCTATTGTAAAAATGATATGAATTGCTCTTTTCTGTGAAAGAAATAAAGGCATTATGTTGCTGTGATATGTATTTCCCCATATTTCTGCACAATAATTGAAATAAGGTAGAATAATTGAGCAATATAACATTCTCATTGTATTATACTGGAAACTGTATTCAACCTTGTTCAAAATAAGTAAGCTTTTAGATACCTTATTTTTCACATGCAATATCTGAGCTTTCCATGTCTGATTAATTAAGCAAAAAAAAAAAAGCTCATTAACCTTTGAATTTAATTTGATCTTCTTTAAACTTTTGATTTTTCAGCTGCATTATTGTCCAAATGAACACCCAGCCTGCCACCACTTGAGAATATGCACCTCACAGCATCTTCACTGGGATGGAGACAAGTGTGCAAAGTGCTGGTATGAATCCCGTCAGGCTAAAGTAAGCTCTTGTGGGTAAGTAGCTGCTTCACCGGTCTACTTAATGTCAGTCCAATTGACCACACACACAATCTATAAGGACTCAAAGTGCAAACCAGCCATAAACAACTGGAAAAAACAACAAATGTTAGACTTGTTTTTCCTTTCCTTGGTTTTCTGTTATGACTGCGGCACTGCTTTCTTTGTTACTCTCCATCCTCACATGTGATATTGAGAGTAATAATAATAGACTACAAAATGTATAATGGAAAGAAAGAACCATAGTGCTGTTGTGTAAGGGTTGTGTTGGGTACGTGTGTATTCCTCGCCAAGACATAGATGGATCCCCTGTGTTGCAGAGCTCGACCCTCGCGTGTCAGCCAATGTTCAAATAGCCGCCCCACCGCCCTGAAGGCAGCACATACTTTGTGCGGCCGTATTTGGCCGTGGGTCCGAGGCTTTGTACCGCGTCTCATGCTGCAACAATAGATTCTTGTCACCTCGGCCATGTTGGAGCCCCGAGTGACGACAAGCTTCAGTAAAGGGACAAAGGACTATGAATTGATTTATGAGTTTTCGCGGGGCCGTAATGTGCCGCAGTAACGAGGAATCAATGGGCTAGAAAAATGCCAACAGCAGCTCCTTATTTCTGAAGCTTTTGTCTTGTCCCCAATTAAAGGCCTACTGAAATGATTTTTTTAAAATTTAAACGGGGATAGCAGATCCATTCTATGTGTCATACTTGATCATTTCACGATATTGCCATATTTTTGCTGAAAGGATTTAGTAGAGAACAACGACGATAAAGTTCGCAACTTTTGGTCGCTGATAAAAAAAAGCCTTGCCCCCACCGGAAGTAGCGTGACGTCACAGGCTGGAGGGCTGCTCACATTTCCCTATTGTTTACAATGCAGCGAGAAAGATTCGGACCGAGAAAGATTCGGACCGAGAAAGCGACGATTACCCCATTAATTTGAGCGAGGATGAAAGATTTGTGGATGAGGAAAGTGAGAGTGAAGGACTAGAATGCAGTGCAGGACATATCTTTTTTCGCTCTGACCGTAACTTAGGTACAAGGGTTCATTGGATTCCACACTTTCTCCTTTTTCTATTGTGGATCACGGATTTGTATTTTAAACCACCTCGGATACTATATCCTCTTGAAAATGAGAGTCGAGAACGCGATATGGACATTCACAGTGACTTTTATCTCCACGACAATACATCGGTGAAGCTCTTTAGTTACTGAGCTCAAATGCAGATAGAAACAAAATAAA
Source organism: Entelurus aequoreus (assembly GCF_033978785.1). Lineage (NCBI taxonomy): Eukaryota > Metazoa > Chordata > Actinopteri > Syngnathiformes > Syngnathidae > Entelurus > Entelurus aequoreus. Next base: position 76,510,022 of record NC_084734.1, on the reverse strand, counting down.
TAAACCACTGACTGGAAGGATAGACAGAAGATCAACAATACTATTAAACCGTGGACATGTAAATACACGGTTAATAATTTCCAGCTTGGCGAAGCTTAAAAATGCTGTTGCTAACGACGCCATTGAAGCTAACTTAGCAACGGGACCTCACAGAGCTATGATAAAAACATTTGCGCTCCACCTACGCCAGCCAGCCCTCATCTGCTCATCAACACTCGTGCTCACCTGCGTTCCAGCGATCGACGGAAGGACGAAGGACTTCACCCGATCATCCGTGCGGTCGGCAGCTAGCGTCGACTAGTGCGTGTGCTATCCAAGTCAAAGTCCTCCTGGCTGTGTTGCTACAGCCAGCCGCTAATACACTGATCCCACCTACAACTTTCTTCATTGCAGTCTTCATTGTTCATTAAACAAATTGCAAAAGATTCACCAACAAAGATTTCCAGAATACTGTGGAATTTTGAGATGAAAACAGAGCTTTTTTGTATTGGATTCAATGGTGTACCAATACTTCCGTTTAACTAGTGACATCACGCGCATACGTCATCATACGCAGACGTTTTTCAACCGGAAGTTTAGCGGGAAATTTAAAATTGCACTTTATAAGTTAACCCGGCCGTATTGGCATGTGTTGCAATGTTAAGATTTCATCATTGATATATAAACTATCAGACTGCGTGGTCGGTAGTAGTGGGTTTCAGTAGGCCTTTAAATTAGTCAGTACCCTCAGTGTAGAAATCAGTGACACACACACTTTCCTGTCTGCGGCCTGCAAGAAGATGGCGGTGAAGATCTCCAAAAAGAGAACATTTGTGGCAGATGGAATTTTCAAGGCAGAGCTGAATGAGTTCCTGACTCGTGAGCTCGCAGAAGAAGGATATTTGGGTGTTGAGGTCCGCGGAACCCCCACCAAGACCGAGATAATCATCCTAGCCACAAGGACCCAGAATGTTCTGGGAGAGAAAGGCCGTCGCATCAGAGAGCTGACCGCTGTGGTCCAGAAGAGGTTTGGCAATACATACAACGTGGAGTTGTATGCTGAGAAGGTGGCCACTCGCGGACTGTGCGCCATCGCCCAGGCTGAGTCTCTGGGCTACAAGCTGCTCGGAGGTTTGGCTGTGCGCAGGGCATGTTACGGTGTTCTGAGGTTCATCATGGAGAGCGGCACGAAGGGCTGCGAGGTGGTGGTGTCCGGCAAGCTGATGGGCCAAAGGGCAAAGTCCATGAAGTTTGTGGACGGACTGATGATCCCACTTCTGACACCATGTAGAAATCAGTGACGCACATACGGCTGTCCACTTCAGTGGTGTAGACTTTACTGAACCAACTGCGCATGCCCCGAAAATACATACACAACTACGTGCATACACACACTACATTAACATGACAACACACAGACACATGACAAGCACTGCCTGGATGGACACGGCGTTTACAAATTGGAATTGTTACCTTTTTTGTGGATTTCGATGACAATCACAAGAAACTGTTCAAACTCAAAGTGTTTACAAAATACAAAGAAGAATGATATCTAGCAAAAGTGGTCATTTTCTGCAGTACAAACCAGACCAAAAGCAACTTTGTTATATCAACAGCAGCCCCTCGCTCTTTCTCACTTGCGCCAACACATGCACATATGGCACTTAGCCAGTGATGCGTTTACAGCCACACAAAAAGTCGGACAACTCCAGCACTGCACATAAAGTGTCATTCCAGGTCGTTACACTATGATTTACCAATCAAATGTGTGCTTATTCTAGTGTCATTTATTAGGAATCTTAATTTATAAATATTAATCATGAATTGCTGTTGGTATAATAATAATAAATACTAATAAAAATATATTTTTTACAAACAGGAAGTTGCAGTAATGTACACATGATCCCCTGCTTACATCTCATTGTGCAACATGTGAATGTTTTAATGGGAACTAAATGCAATGTCTGAAAGGGGTACAAACTATTTCCAAAGCAGGACCTCCACCCAGACAAACAATACAAGTACACAGTTTATGAAAAACAATATTTTTTTGTTATTGTCATTGTAAGTGGGCCTAAACACTTATATTAGAAAATAACCTCATGGAAATGACTGCTGTCATTTGATTATAATAATAAGAGAATGTTGTCTGTCTATCGGTGTTGGCCCTGCGATGAGGTGGGGACTTGTCCAGGGTGTACCCCGCCTTCCGCCCGAATGCAGCTGAGATAGGCTCCAGCGACCCCGAAAGGGACAAGCGGTAGAAAATGGATGGATGGATGGAGATTGAACTTGTTATTTAGTCAGGTTTGGGACAGGTGTGCTGCTGGTGTAGCCACAGTGTGCACGTCTGATGTTGCTCACAAGGGCTCCACTGAATGCTCAGGGAGTTTTTGCGTTTGCTCACACACATGAAAAATTAGAGGGAACATTGACCATGATACACATTCTGAATGTATCATAATTTTATTTATCTCACTATATAAAACACAACTTTGACCGACTCCAGCTGTCGGGTGGGTTCCAAGGACCATCAAGGAATGACATCTTGGTGAGCAGGTTTAGACTTCTTTATTTTTGCAAATAAACCCTCTTCGTGCTTTTCAGCACTTGCCGTTTCCTGCTCGCTCCTCCGTCTGCTTTCCAGCAGCACGTCGTCTTCTCCCTGGCACTCTCTCTCTCCTCGCTCCTCCACTCCAGCTTCCCCAGCTGCGTGCGTCGCCGTCGTTCGCGTGCTCGTTGTCTCGTTCGCTCAGCGTCAGCTTCCCTTTGGCTCCTTCTCTTCTCCCCGTCTCTCTCCCTGACGATCACGTCTGTCGTCCTCTTATACAGTGCGAGAGGATGATTACATTGTCTACAGCTGTGCGCTCCACGCACCTTATCGTGATTGCGGCATCTCTCCCGGCGCGCCCCGCCTCGCTGCTCGCTCGCCGTCTCCGCCTCCTCGCCGCCATCTTGGAACGGGCTCCGGTGTGCCCTGCCCCGCCGCTGGACCGCCGGCCACGCCTCCTCGCCGCCATCTCGGAGTCGTCCCCGGCGGGCCACGCCTCGCTGTCGGTCTGCCGATCCCCGCCTCCCCACAACAACTTACTATTTTTATTTATAATTTTTTAATGTTATTATTTATGGAGTATATTGTGAATAAATTGAAAGGGAGTGAACAAAAGTGTTAGCAGTTGCTCTGTAATGGAAAAAGGGGTGGAATTAAATATGCTCTGCTTCTTCCTACTCTTTTCGAACATGTTGAAAAGAGAAACTGGAAATTGTGATTTTTCATGTTGTAATCCCATGCATTTTCGAAATAAACTCAAACCATAAACCACAAACCATACGTTTTCACAGCCTTTGCCATGAAGCTCGAAGGTAAGCTCAGTTGCATCCTGTTTCAACTGATCATCCTTGAAATGTTCCTACAGTTTAAATGGAGTCCACCTGTTGTAAATTCCGCTGATTGGACATGATTTGGAAAGGCACACACCTGTCTATATACAAGCTCCAGCATTTAACAGGGGATGGCAGAACACAAATCAAGAAATACGTAGAAGGAATTTTTATGTAGTCGTCCGAGACAGGAATGTCTCCAGCCACAAATCTGGGGAAGGGTACAAAAAAATATCTGCTGCTAATGAGCACACTCAAAAAATTGAAACATTGACTTTAATTAAATTTATTTTGTCAACAGGTTCCACATAATTGTATTATGTTAGTTAAATAATTGACCCAACTAGATAAAATTACTTCCGTTCAACAAGAGATATTTAAGTTTATCCAATCGAATTCAGTTATGTTATATGGACATAAATAATATATATACAGGCTACATGTTTTACATTTGTCCTTTAAACATATATTTTATTTATAGAAGTAAAATAATAAATTTAAGTTCAATTTATAAAAATAGGTTTTCATCCAATTTATTTTATACTAATTAGTGTGACCTAATTCTAGTTTGTCAACAGGTTCCACACAAATGAATTTCGTACACCCAACATATATTTGTCATTTCCTTTATTAAGCGATATTTATTGAACATTTTGTTGCCACTTGGTCCAAAATAAAACCCTAACAGATATTAGGGTGCAGCATGGTTCAACACCAACAGTTGCAAACTGCTTTTATGCAATCCAACAATCCAACAGGCTTGCAGTTCTCAATTTTTTGTTTTTGTAACAGCATTGTAATCTAACCATTTTTAATATTGTGGAGGGAATACCCTGAAATGTAATTATATTGACAAACATGTCAACTTGTTTTGCATCGTTACCCAACACTAACAATTATAAACTACCTTGATGCAGCATAAACAAACAAAACATCCCTGATTTGTCAATATTATTGTGTGACAATATAACAAACTTGTAGTTCTCTTTTTTTTAAACAGCATAATAGTCAAACTATAACAACATGTGCTGCTGTCAACCTTTAATTTAGTAGTGTGGAAGGAAAACATTTTTACAAGCATGTCAGCTCGTGTTGCAGCCACTACACGAAGTTCTTATGGTCCTCTGGTTATGAAAGTGTTTTCAATATCTACGTAAACAATAACTTCAGCTAGAAGATTTGCTATTTCTATTTCCATTCAGTTGTCAACAAATTTGGTGCTGCATGGTCTCTCACTTAACTTGTCACTTCAGCATCCAAATCAATGTTTGGTTCATTCATACAGTTTGTTCTTGAGCATTTGTACCTTGGCTGAGAGTCTGCCAGCATCCAGCTGAAGGAAGAGCTTTTGAAGTCCTTCAAAGAAGGTCTTCAGTTCCTTAGGATAACTGAGGTTCAGTGCATATATTACACCCATTAAGAGTGCACATGCAGAGGTGACGTCCAGGTCATGAAGAACTTCAACACCCTCAATCACTATTCCAACATCAGCTGGAGGAGTGGTGGCATCACCTCCCTCGACTTTGATGATGTACATGCCAAGGGTAAGTTGCTCAAGCTCCCTCTGTGCAGCGGTGCCAGCAGTATCCTTTACATAGGGGAGAAAGAAAGGACACAACCAATCTATGAAATCACAGATTTTGTAGAATTCCAAAGATTAACTTTTGCCTTTTAGGTTTCCTTTTAATGAAAATAACTACATACTTCAGAAAGTGCTATTTGTGTAAAAATAAGATAAAGCAGTGCCGAGTGATTCCAGCAAAATTTTAGAGAATGAATCTGTCACCTGAGTTACCGGTATTTAATCTAATATATATATTTCTTAGAGTTGGCTGTTACAGCAAAATGGAGCACTAACGAAGCTTCACCCAGGGCACCAACGAGCCATCAACGTCAGTGGCTTTGGTACCACCCCCACAGAGGTTAAAATTGAAAATTATTTATTACAGGTAGAAACTAAACTATTAAAATTACCAACCAGGTATTCTTTGAAGAGGATGTTCGGGTCTTCGTTGAGGTAGATACAAAGCGCCCTGAGGATGCACTCCCTCCTCTTTTCAACAGTTTCATTCTAAAGAAAGAAAAAAATACAGAGATATTATTCTGACTGTTAACTTGTCAAAACTGACTCGCTGGGGCGGCTAACAGTGGTTAGAGCAGTCGCCACATGTAAAGAGGCCGAAGGTCCTCGAGGCAGCAGCCGCGGGTTCGACTCCCTTTGCTGCATGTCTCCCCCTTTCTCTCTCACCCCATCTCATATCTGTAGCGATAGCAAAACATACCTGTGTGATTGGGACCAAAATCCTTCTGATGGTAGTCCCTGCAGAGCCTCCTTTCTTCTTAACACTTTGATGAGCTGGGCAGTGTGTTGGTCAAGCTGTGCATGGAACTTTGAGACAAGGGGACCAGTAGTGATCCTCACAAATTCTGCTTCCACCTGAAAACATAATGTCCACAAACAACATATTATTGGTACCTATTAAAGCATTTAACATTTAAAACAGAAATACTTTCACAAGAATGTACAAAAACAGGTTGTACTGTAGTATAACAGCCTTTCCTGTGTTACATTTTACACAAAATGATTAACATTCCCATGTGACTGGAAGCCATTACAACTCTCTCTCCCCTGCCCTCCATGTCTGTCACTATGCAATATAGCAGAATTGCAAAAAATAAATAAATTGAAATTGTTGACTATAGCCGATTTAAGAAGCATTTCATACCTCTGCGACAGTGAAGAGTCCTGGCCATCTGATCTTGAACTCCATGATCATGGGCTTGTCTCTGACGACCTCTTGCCTTCTGTATGCGAAGGTCTTAGCCATCTTTTCTTTGACAACTTTATCATTATGTCTCTTCTTGACCTCAGATAACAACGCCAATCTTTCCCCTTCAAGGCTGTCCTGGGTCTCTCCAGCAGGAAAGGGGGGGAAAAAATTGACTTCGGCTTTCCTTGCTTTTTTGACATCATAGGCGGGCTGACATCTATCTGCAGGTTTGTGCTTGAGGGAATTGATGCTCAGTTCTGGGCACCCCAAGTTTCTAAGTTTTGTCCTGTAGTTTGCCATCTTATACTTGAGGCTTATTTTCCAGCCGTAGAAACCACAGAAGGATCCCTGTTCTCTCAAACATGGATGTGCTTTGATTAAAGCTTCAGCAACAGATTCAATTTCCAAGTTTGAGGGATATGCCTTGAACTTGATGATTTCCTGAGCCAGACTTTCCAAGATGTCTGATTTAAGTTTATGACCGGGGGTCAGAAGAACTCCATTTGATACAAAGTCCTGGTTTGCACTTCGAAGTTGCATCTCCACGTCATATGAAAACTTTGGAATTTGGAATTCTGTGGGCCAATGTGATCGAGAAGATTCTGAATCAGAGGAGAGTTTTAATGTGTCAGAAGATGACAAGGATGCTTCTTCCCCACTCTGGTTCATGCTGCCTTGGCTGAGGTCTAGAGCATCTGACAAGCGGATGATTTTCACTGTGCTCTTGTCTTGAATGTCGCAAATTTTGTTAAGGTTAACAAATTCGTTATCAAAGTCACTGTCCATGTACTGGAGTCTAATGTCCTCCTCTATATCAAACTGACGTTTGATCTCATTTGCAAGATCCTCAACAGACATTGGCATGCCTGATTCTATGGTCAGTTTTTCAGCATTGTTGGAACCAAGGATAATCCGTAGTTTTACTGGTGCAGCCATCATCCAAATGAGTCAGTCTAGAGAAGATGAAAACAAAAGTATGAAGTCATTAAATATGTATACATTAAAAGCATTCAAATGAGAAAGAAACCAACTGACTTTGGTCATATGTAAAACGAACTGGACACTGAAGCAAACATTGAGCAATCCACAGACAGAAGCCAGTGACAATGATAGTAGCATGGGAAACAAACGTGTCATACTATGGTTAACAGTGCTCAAATTAGTTGATTTAGGTTGGAATTGGCAATATGACATTTTTTACCAAATACCTCAATATCGATATTGTGATGATATAGTGGGGATGACTATAGTGCTTCTAGAAAATATTTACACAACTAGATTTTTGAAAATAATCATAATTTATATGTGGGTAAAAGCAAATAATTGCTAGTTCAGAAAATGTCATCACTTTAATGTAATGGACACACTTTGAAAGAATGTAGCCTTTAAACCTAGGAAGAGACTATACTTATGCCATATTCTGATATTTCAATATCCAAAATCACAGATGATATCAAGTGTCATCACAATATCGATATGATATCAAAATATTGCCCAGCCCTACCAGTGACACGGAGTTAGTGCATGTACAGAAACAGGAAAGTAAACAGCCAAGTGGAAAGAGGTAACGGGTTAGTATTAGGTGCACATTTAGTAAGCTATCAATTAAAGGCCTACTGAAACCCACTACTACCGACCACGCAGTCTGATAGTTTATATATCAATGATGAAATCTTAACATTATAACACATGCCAATACGGCCGGGTTAACTTATAAAGTGACATTTTAAATTTGCCGCTAAACTTCCGGTTCGAAACGCCTCTGAGGATGACGTATGCGCGTGACGTAGCCCGACGAACACGGGTATGCCTTCCACATTGAAGCCAATATGAAAAAGCTCTGTTTTCATTTCATAATTCCACAGTATTCTGGACATCTGTGTTCGTGAATCTGTTTCAATCATGTTCATTGCATTATGGAGAAGGAAGCCAAGCAAGCAAAGAAGAAAGTTGTCGGTGCGAAATGGACGTATTTTTCGAACGTAGTCAGCCACAACAGTACACAGCCGGCGCTTCTTTGTTTACATTCCCGAAAGATGCAGTCAAGATGGAAGAACTCGGATAACAGAGACTCTAACCAGGAGGACTTTTGATTTGGATACACAGACGCCTGTAGAGAACTGGGACAACACAGACTCTTACCAGGATTACTTTGATTTGGATGACAAAGACGCAGACGTGCTACTGTGAGTATGCAGCTTTGGCTTTTTTTTTGCGTATGTACGTAACTTTTTTAAAATATATAAGCTTTATGAACCTTGGGTTAGGTGAACGGTCTTTTGGGCTGAGTGATTGTGTGTGTTGATCATGTGTTTGAATTGTATTGGCGTGTTCTATGGAGCTAGGAGCTAGCAGAGGAGCTAGGAGCTAGCATAACACGTACCGTACCGTAAGTGCGCGTCACGTACGTAACTTTTTAAAAATATATAAGCTTTATGAACCTTGGGTTAGGTGAACGGTCTTTTGGGCTGAGTGATTGTGTGTGTTGATCGGGTGTTTGAATTGTATTGGCGTGTTCTATGGAGCTAGGAGCTAGCAGAGGAGCTAGGAGCTAGCATAACAAACACGCAGGTGTTATTATGCAGGATTAATTTGTGGCATATTAAATATAAGCCTGGTTGTGTTGTGGCTAATAGAGTATATATATGTCTTGTGTTTATTTACTGTTGTAGTCATTCCCAGCTGAATATCAGGTACCGTGAGTATGCAGCCTTGGCTGCTAAACATTCGATAACTTGACCGTATGTGCGCGTCACGTACGTAACTTTTTAAAAATATATAAGCTTTATGAACCTTGGGTTAGGTAAACGGTCTTTTGGGCTGAGTGATTGTGTGTGTTGATCAGGTGTTTGAATTGTATTGGCGTGTTCTATGGAGCTAGGAGCTAGCAGAGGAGCTAGGAGCTAGCATAACAAACACGCAGGTGTTTTTATGCAGGATTAATTTGTGGCATATTAAATATAAGCCTGGTTGTGTTGTGGCTAATAGAGTATATATATGTCTTGTGTTTATTTACTGTTGTAGTCATTCCCAGCTGAATATCAGGTCACCCCCGGCTCTCACAGCATCTTCCCTATCTGAATAGCTTCAACTCCCCACTAGTCCTTCACTTGCACTTTACTCATCCACAAATCTTTCATCCTCGCTCAAATTAATGGGGAAATTGTCGCTTTCTCGGTCCGAATCTCTCTCACTTCATGCGGCCATCATTGTAAACAATAGGGAACTTTGCGTATATGTTCAACTGACTACGTCACGCTACTTCCGGTAGGTGCAAGCCTTTTTTTTATCAGATACCAAAAGTTGCAATCTTTATCGTCGTTGTTCTATACTAAATCCTTTCAGCAAAAATATGGCAATATCGCGAAATGATCAAGTATGACACATAGAATAGATCTGCTATCCCCGTTTAAATAAAAAAAATTCATTTCAGTAGGCCTTTAAAGCCATTTACTCACATATTCAACACTTCCTTTTAATATATGGATATCTTTTAAATGTAACCAGTCGAAGGGGCCCAACAAAGTAATCATGTAATGGGTACTTCTCTGCCAGTTCGTCATGTGTTATCAGGGACATTGTGCCAGTTGTACATGGTTGCAGTTCAAAGGCCCGGTAGTGCTCCCTAAACCAAGCTGAGAACATCTTGACTAAGAAGTTCAGCATATCCTGAAGTACACATATCCTTATTATCTCTCCGAATTCAGGTAGCCCATCAGAAAATCCACAAATGACTATCATTCCATTTCTATAGTTGATCCCCTTGTAATCTGCACTGTTAGCCATGTTTACTTCTGCCAGGTTTGGGTACATCTGCTGAAGAGGCAATGATACATCATCTTTCAGCACCTCAACAGGGACTCTCGATATTCCTGATACTTCAACTGCAGGTTTCTGTGGACATGATGAGTGCAAGTGATACGCAATCATCATCTGGTGTTTTCTTGACAGTGTTAGAGCAACATTCTTGAAACACTTGGTGTGATGGGCAACTTGCTTAAAAAAACTGTGTTTGCCTTCAAATCTCATGGTCCAGACCCTGACTAGAGGACCAAAACATCGGGTCATGTGAGGGTAATGCTCTAAGAAGTGATGCTTTGGGAGGAGTTTTTGGTTCGGAAATGCTTCTTGATATTTCTGTCTGTGATCAGATATTTTGAACTGAAGATATCCAATTGATTCTTCTGTATGGATCTGGGAAACAGCAAGTTCCACTATATCTTTTAAATCCAAAATTATCTCCCACACTGGTTCATCATCAGGTATAACATCTCCAATCATGAAAGGCAGCAATCTTATGAGGGTCCAGTTTTCAGCTGCATTGCCACCTATTGTCTTTTTGCTTAAAAGTTTTTGTGGCACAACATGAGGGCGGTTTGTTTTATCTTCTCCTTTGTAGGGGAAATTGAGAATTACCTTATTTAAAGTGTCCAAAGAGAGGTATTGTTTGGATATCAACACACCCAGGCACTGTGCAAGTTCCACTGGAACAATACCCTCCAACAGATCGTGGAGTACATCAGGTGGATATCCAGTTGTTACATCAAAATGAGAAAGATTTTCTGTCAGCACACATGGCCTTTTTACTCCAACACAAGGCTTTCCATTTTCCACTGCATGTTTAACATGTTCTTTGTGTTCGTCTTTGGATCTAAGACTAAACTCACCCGACAGAACCTGCTTGGTCTGAAAATCACTGAAACGCCCTGTGCAAAATCGACAAACAAACTTTCCTGAAAAACTTTCCACAAAGCCTGCAATTCCATGGGCACCGAGATTGTCTGCAGCAACACATTGTACTGTGCCTTGAATATTTTTTCCAATCTGTGGGACAAACACGCCATGCTCTTCCAAGACAACCAGATCACGCAAAAGATGTTCAAGCACTTTCCCATATCCGTATTCCTTGATCAAGTTACTTTTACACAGCACTGCCAAGTAGATGGATGACAAAGAAGAGTGCTGGACTGGGGGTAAGTTGCTCAAAATCCAGTACATAGCGCAAAGTTTATGCTTCTTTCTGGAAGTGCCCAGAGGGTTGCACACTTCAAACTCATCAATATAAAGGGTCACACGTATTCTCAATTCCCCTGAAGATAGGAACTCATTTTGTTTGAAAAATTCTCCATCCTGAAATGACTTGTATTCTTGTGCAGTTTCATTTTGGTGAGCACTCCAGTTTTCTACTACAGCATCAATTATACCATCTTTGCTAAGGAGCTGCTGCAATGACTGCAATAATGGTACATATTGGTAGGTATGGTTGCGCTCCTTATCCAAAACATATTCAACTGGTTCAACTACTTGGAACTTGTCTTTGAAGTACTGTTTCCGCTTAAAAGCAGTGCCAAGTGGGCCCTGATCTCCAATTGCTTTGGTCAAGGGATTAGCAAGACAGAAGGCAGAGGCCAATTCCTCAGTTTCTTTTGCATCGAGAACAAGATTATGCTTTGTACAAAAATCTGAAACAATGGTATTTAATGTAGTCTGGGATGCGGAACTTATTAGGAAGTGCATGTCCTGTAAAAGTTCATCAACTGCATTGCTGGGAACATGGAGTATGTTTTCCAGCTTAAGCAACACTGCTGCAAGTTTCTCTTCTATCATCTTCTCAAGATTTTCTGAGCAGTCCCTCTGAAAACTACACTGCACTTCAAGCTGGGCTGCTTCTGATTCTTCATTGTCTCCATGTTCACCTGAAACACTTGAGCTCTCAAAACTGTCTCTTTCTGCAACTATTCCAGGTTTAAAGTCACTGTAAGAATAACCAAGGTGCTTTCTATTTTTATGTGATTTAAATGTCCCATAAATATTTGTCCTAAATGTACAGCCCTTAAACATGCAGGGGACTGTTTCATTGGCTTTGAGATGCAAATTTATATGAGTGAAATACTCCTTTTCAGAGGAAACTTCAGAGAACCCACAAACATGACAGCTGAATGTCGTCAATGTCAATGTTTGCTGTGATGTTTCTCTAGTGTGGACTCTACACAAATGTGACCTGAGTGCATTCCATGACTTAGATGTACATGGACAACTACTATATGGGCAAGGATATGGGTGCCTGCGCCCATAATGTGGATGATTTAATCTGTAATGTTTAAGCAACTGGCCTCTAGTTTAGGTCTTTGAACTGCAACCTTTACACTGCCACATTCAAATCTGGGAGGCAAAAAACAAAAAATGATATATTGGTAAAGGAAACTCAATTTGTAAAACAGTATTAAGAAAGAAAAGTCTGACTGTTAACATACCACGGGCAAGCTCAGCAGTGCCGTCTAAACCACATCGATGAGTTAGGAAACAGCTATCACATCCAGGATCTGAAATTCATCATGTTAATCCATAAATCCATCCATTCATGTGGATCCATACATTAATGTAGTTCATTACTTTTTTTAAAGAGAACTAGAAATCTAAAAAATAAAAACACATTCAGAACGAGAGCAAGAGAATTAATCTGTTACCTGATAAATGTTAATTAAAATAAAAATACTGGCAACACAATTCACAGTATTAAAATCACTAGTTGTGATCATACTTGTTATGAGTACAGTGCTATGGGCAGACAGGAGGAAGAATAAGGAATAAGGGCTTCTGGCCCCAGTAAGTTAGCTGTCCTGGATGTTTACAATACCTCTCTCTGGTAACAAGTATGTGGGCTGTAGTGCTGAGCTAGCTCGATTCTCATAATCAGCTTTTTGCTCTGGGCTCACCGCGAGGTTGGGAGCAGAGTGCCAGTAAACGGCTAAATCGACCTTAGTATTCTAACAACCGTTAGCTGGTGACTACATCTTAACCTCCATTACGTTTTCTTCAGACATCTGGATACGACTTTAATGCAACGTTAAATAGTTCGGAAAACTCGGACACAGCGGTGCGCCTCTTCCATAGGCACTGAATGGAACGGCCGGTTCAAAGTGTTTTACCGCGTATCATGTGTAGGGGCCTTAAAGGCCTACTGAAACCCACTACTACCGACCACGCAGTCTGATAGTTTATATATCAATGATGAAATCTTAACATTATAACACATGCCAATACGGCCGGGTTAACTTATAAAGTGACATTTTAAATTTGCCGCTAAACTTCCGGTTCGAAACGCCTCTGAGGATGACGTATGCGCGTGACGTAACCCGGGGAACAGAGGTATGCCTTCCCCATTGAATACAATACAAAAAAGCTCTGTTTTCATTTCATAATTCCACAGTATTCTGGACATCTGTGTTCGTGAATCTGTTGCAATTATGTTCATTGCATTATGGAGAAAGAAGCTGAGCAAGCAAAGAAGAAAGTTGTCGGTGCGAAACGGACGTATTTTTCGAACGAAGTCAGCAACAACAGTACACAGCCGGCGCGTCTTTGTTTACATTCCCGAAAGATGCAGTCAAGATGGAAGAACTCGGATAACAGAGACTCTAACCAGGAGGACTTTTGACTTCGATACACAGACGCCTGTAGAGAACTGGGACAACACAGACTCTTACCAGGATTACTTTGATTTGGATGACAAAGACGCAGACGTGCTACCGTGAGTATGCAGCTTTGGCTTCTAAATATTTGATCGCTTGACCGTATGTGCGCAACTTTTTTTTTGCGTATGTACGTAACTTTTTGAAAATATATAAGCTTTATGAACCTTGGGTTAGGTGAACGGTCTTTTGGGCTGAGTGATTGTGTGTGTTGATCAGGTGTTTGAGTTGTATTGGCGTGTTCTATGGAGCTAGGAGCTAGCAGAGGAGCTAGCATAACAAACACGTAGGTGTTTTTATGCAGGATTAATTTGTGGCATATTAAATATAAGCCTGGTTGTGTTGTGGCTAATAGAGTATATATATGTCTTGTGTTTATTTACTGTTGTAGTCATTCGCAGCTGAATATCAGGTCACCCCCGGCTCTCACAGCATCTTCCCTATCTGAATAGCTTCAACTCCCCACTAGTCCTTCACTTGCACTTTACTCATCCACAAATCTTTCATCCTCGCTCAAATTAATGGGGAAATCGTCGCTTTCTCGGTCCGAATCTCTCTCACTTCATGCGGCCATCATTGTAAACAATAGGGAACTTTGCGTATATGTTCAATTGACTACGTCACGCTACTTCCGGTAGGGGCAAGCCTTTTTTTATCAGATACCAAAAGTTGCGATCTTTATCGTCGTTCTATACTAAATCCTTTCAGCAAAAATATGGCAATATCGCGAAATGATCAAGTATGACACATAGAATAGATCTTCTATCCCCGTTTAAATAAAAAAAATTCATTTCAGTAGGCCTTTAATGAATTTTTTTTATTTAAACGAAAAAAGCGACGATTTCCCCATTAATTTGAGCGAGGATGAAATATTTTTAAATGAGGAAAGTGCAAGTGAAGGACTAGTGGGGAGTGGAAGATGCTGTGAGAGCCGGGGGTGACCTGATATTCAGCTGGGAATGACTACAACAGTAAATGAACACAAGACATATATACTCTATTAGCCACAACACAACCAGGCTTATATTTAATATGCCACAAATTAATCCCGCATAAAAACACCTAGGTGTTTGTTATGCTAACTCCTAGCTCCTAGCTACTAGCTCGAGCTAGTTATAGCTCGAGCGGGTAATATGGACGGGATCCCGTATATATAACCCGCCAATACAATTCAAACACCTGCATAACACACACACTCACTCAGCCCAAACAACCGTTCACCTAACCCAAGGTTCATAAAGCTTATATATTTAATCAAAGTTACGTACATGACACGCACGTACGGGCAAGCAATCAAATGTTTGGAAGCGCGCGGGTGGGACCTGATATTCAGCTGGGAATGACTACAACAATAAATAAACACAAGACATATATATACTCTATTAGCCACAACACAACCAGGCTTATATTTAATATGCCACAAATTAATCCTAATGCTAGCTCCTAGCTCCTAGCTACTAGCTCGAGCTAGTTATAGCAAGCGATCAAATGTTTGGAAGCGCAGCTGTGTACTCACGTTATCGCAACTGTGTATCCAAATCAAAGTCCTCCTGGTAAGAGTCTCTGTTGTCCGAGTTCTTCCATCTTGACTGCATCTTTCGGGAATGTAAACAAAGAAGCGCCGGCTGTGTACATGTTGTTGCTGACTTCCCTCGCAAAATAGACACTTCGCACCGACAACTTTCTTCTTTGCTTGCTCAGCTTCTTTCTCCATAATGCAATGAACAAATTGCAACAGATTCACCAACACAGATGTCCAGAATACTGTGGAATAATGAGATGAAAACAGAGCTATTTCGTATCGACTTCAATGGTGTCCGAATACTTCCGTTTCAATGATTGACGTCACGCGCATACGTCAACCCTCAGAGGCGTTTCGAACCGGAAGTTTAGCGGGAAATTTAAAATTGCACTTTATAAGTTAACCCGGCCGTATTGGCATGTGTTGCAATGTTAAGATTTCATCATTGATATATAAACTATCAGACTGCGTGGTCGGTAGTAGTGGCTTTCAGTAGGCCTTTAACTTCGGCTAGCGCTAGCGGTTAGCATTCGCGGCTAACACCCGCTTCCCAGCTCACCACAACGGCTCTACTGCTCGTTAAACATAACCAAATGCTCCCGTTGTTGGTGACATTTACCCTTGACAAATGCCACTGGTGCTTTATTTTAGTAGCTAACCTACCTGCCTGGGGGTCGGCGGGGTAAAACCAGACCGAAGGTAGTGTAGTTTTATCATGCACTGGCTACTGCTATCTGAAGCACAAACACAACGGAAATATAGAAGTGTTATATCACAAACACACAATTAAATCATGCTCAATATGTAAATAATACAATAAGTATTGATGAAAAATGCCCTCCTACCTCTCAAGCCAGAAACGCAGACAAATGGTGACGACCGTTGGCAAGTTCACCGGCAAAAACAAGAACGTTGATTCAGAGTTTGCGCACGTGTAGTGTGAAGCATTTGAATTTTCTTCTTACTGCCGCCTTCTGGATGTAATAAGTATTTCAATCATAATTCACTTCAATTAAATGTTTTGTGATCAACCAACGCATAATTATTTTGTACACATAACCAAAGACACAATTACATGGACTTTATTAGAAAAACATATTTTAACTTAACAAAGACATGTATTTTAAGTAAACTGAAAACATAAAAATTATATATAGTGCACAACACACCTCATTCACTTTTTTGAGTGCACATTGGCTTCCATTATCCTTTGGGACTGCCAGGACTCTTCCTAGGGCTGGCTGGCCGTCTAAACTGAGCTATCAGGGCATAAGGGCCCTAGTCAGGGAGGTGACCAATAACCCGGTGGTCACTCTGCGTAGAGAGGAGAACCTTCCAGATGGACAACCATTTCTGTAGCAATCCACCAATCATTGTCATTATGAGGTATTGTGTGTACAATGTTAAGGATAAAAATGAATTAATTCCATTTTAGAATAAGTCTGTAACATAACATGTGGAAAAAATGAAGCGCTGTGAATACTTTCTGGATGCATTGTAAGCACTTCTGCCTAACTAACTGGACGGAAAAAATGTGAATAAGACAAAGGTGTGTAACTTTAAGACCCTGTCTACATTAAGTCGGATAACTCCTTAAACACATAATTACTTAGCCTAAGCCCTGTGTCAGCCACACTAAACCATCGTTTAAGGTTCCACTCCTTGGAAATTTTTTACATGGGTACGTGCGCCATGTATTTCTTGAATTTCAGGCTCTTAGCTCTGTATGGACTCATTGATCGTTTACAAACTGAGTTCGGAGAGGAAGTGACGCCAGAAAGACCGCGCCCCACACAGGAAGTGACGTCAGAAAGAACGCGCCACAGCCAGCTTCATAACAAGCGGTATCGTAACTCGGAGGTAACCACAGGAAAGAGGGAGACGAGTAATCCAGACTTCCCCTTGTTTCTCCTTCTTTTACATGTACAGACGCTTGTGGAAATCACACATGAATACCTTAAGTGAAGGAAACGCGCGATTGCAGCTATTTCGGATACAACATATCTCAGACGGCAACATAGCAATGGTTTTGGATAAGGCCTGGAAGAACGGCAGCCTGGTGGGATATGTTTGTCAACGAGTGTGTTGTGCCACAGAAACGGCAAGAGAACTTTCGAATGTCCAGGTCAGCTGTGATTCTACTTAGCGAAAAACTGTGTCCATTTGTTGAAGGGGAGACAACGAGAATGCAGGCTACCGTGGACGAGGGAAGACTACGGGAAACAGCAAATGCATTTGGACTGGCAAAGCAGACTATCAGTTATTGTCCGTGATGTATGTCGAGCGATTACTCAACGTCTAGTTTTGTACTCCATAGCTACTGTGAAGCCATGAAGTGGTTGCGGCCGTCAAGCACGACCGCCAATTTCAGCCTACAAGCACAGTGTCCTGACCAGATATCTAGATTGATTGTTGTAAAATGTTCTTTATCGCATTGTTTACTTCCACACGTCCATTAAAGATATGATTCATGTATGATGGCTCAGGTGTGATTCACTACAATAGGGCTAGTCCGGGGGTCAGCAACCCGCGGCTCTCGAGTGCCACCCTAGTGGCTTCCTGGAGCATTTTTTAAAAAAAGGATTAAAAATGGAAAACTATGGTGGAAAAATGATTTTTTTGTTTTCGTATGTTATTGTTTGAGGACACACATGACACAAACCTTACCAATTGTCCGAAAGCCCACTGTTTAGTATGTTTGTGTGTATGCTTCACTGATGAGAGTATTTGGTGAACAACATTTTGTCCTACTAATTTTGGCGGTTCTTGAACTCACCATAGTGTGGACTGTGACGCAACAGTTTGTTTACATGCAAAATCTTCCACTCCTTCTTGGTCTCATTTTGTCCACCAAAAGTTTCATGCTGTGCGTGAATGCACAAGCTAATCAATGCTAACATGCTATTTGGGCTAGCTGTATGTACATATTGCATCATTATGCCTCATTTGTAGGTATATTTGAGCTCATTTAATATCCTTTACTTTTATCCTCTTTGTATATAATTTAGTTTTGCATGTCTCATGACACATTATCTGTATGTAATATTGGCTGCATTTTATTCTGTTTGTGTGCCATGTTGTTCCAGACCACAGCAAACATTACCTAGCTTGCAAAAGATTGTAATAAATCTGATAAAAGAAGACAGCCTTAACTTGGACAAACACATCTACACCTTTGATCATTAAAAGCCAGTAATTTCCAGGAATTATCTCACCTTCTGAGTAGCCTCTGATTTACTTATGGTTTCTAATGTTGTAAAAATGTGTAGAACAAATATTAAATTTCAACATTTCTGTCAACGAAGATTTGCTTCAGCCTGCGACATAGTCATTTTGATAGTAGGCTATTATAGCTAATATAGACACTTATATCATGTGTTGCCTTCATTATAAGATTTGTATTTTTTTGCGGTTCTTGACAGTTTTGTTTTTTGTATTTTTGGTCCAATATGGCTCTTTCAACGTTTTGGGTTGCCGACCCCTGGGCTAGTCTAACAGCTGCTGATGGTGAGGCAAGCAAGGTTTTACTGAAGAAATGTGGCAAAACATTGAAACACAGGGTAAGGATACACTTCCAGGTCAGAGGTAACCAATTTTTGTCGCGCATGCGTACTAGGTCGCGTTGCGCCGAGGGACGGAGGGGGGAGGGGGTCTTAAACGGTGGCATTGTGTGTGTGTGGACAAGGATAAAGTTAGGTGGAATATAGCCTGGATAACCTTAGCCGGCTTAGTGTAAAAGGGGTCTAAGACACTTAAGCGTGTAAAAAACACTTAAACGCAAACAGGAGAATTGGCCCCTAAATGAGCAGAGAGGAGCTGTTGCAGTTCCTAAGGTCACGTCCACATTTATATAGAGAACTCGCAAAAGGCAAAGTGGGGGGCACTGGGAGAAAGGTGGGCAAAGTGTCTATTCCAAAGACACAAGAGTAGTTGGGTTTGAACAAGGAACTCAAGGTTCCTGGACTATCGCCTTATCAACCGAGGCACACCATCCCACAAGCCTCAGACTGAATTATGTTGATTAGTGCCGGCAGACTGCAGCTCTGACAGACAAGGATGTTATGGTTTAACAGGAGGAGATGACGGCTCAGACACCAGGGAGCGATGTAGCTCTATGTATTCATTATATATATAGACCATATACAAACCCCGTTTCCATATGAGTTGGGAAATTGTGTTAGATGTAAATATAAACGGAATACAATGATTTGCAAATCCTTTTCAACCCATATTCAATTGAATGCACTAAAAAGACAACATATTTGATGTTCAAACTCATAAACGTTATATTTTTTTTGCAAATAATAATTAACTTAGAATTTCATGGCTGCAACACGTGCCAAAGTAGTTGGGAAAGGGCATGTTCACCACTGTGTTACATGGCCTTTTCTTTACAGCCTGAGGGATCGAAGGTCACGGGCTTAGCTGCTTACGTGCAGTGATTTCTCCAGATTCTCTGGACCCTTTGATGATATTACGGACCGTAGATGGTGAAATCCCTAAATTCCTTGCAATAGCTGGTTGAGAAATTTTTTTCTTAAACTGTTCAACAATTTGCTCACACATTTGTTGACAAAGTGGTGACCCTCGCCCCATCCTTGTTTGTGAATGACTGAGCATTTCATGGAATCTACTTTTATACCCAATCATGGCACCCACCTGTTCCCAATTTGCCTGTTCACCTGTGGGATGTTCCAAATAAGTGTTTGATGAGCATTCCTCAACTTTATCAGTATTTATTGCCACCTTTCCCGACTTCTTTGTCACGTGTTGCTGGCATCAAATTCTAAAGTTAATGATTATTTGCCAAAAAAAAAGTTTATCAGTTTGAACATCAAATATGTTGTCTTTGTAGCATATTCAACTGAATATGGGTTGAAAATGATTTGCAAATCATTGTATTCCGTTTATATTTACATCTAACACAATTTCCCAACTCATATGGAAACGGAGTTTGTATATATATATATATATATATATATATATATATATATATATATATATATATAAATATATATATATATATATATATATATATATATATATATATATATATATATATATATATATATATATATATATATATACCTGTATATATATATATATACCTGTATATATATATATATATATATATATGTATATATATATATATATATATATATATATATATATATATATATATATATATATATATATATATATACACTACCGTTCAAAAGTTTGGGGTCACCCAAACAATTTTGTGGAATAGCCTTCATTTCTAAGAACAAGAATAGACTTTCTAAGAACAAGAATAGACTGTCGAGTTTCAGATGAAAGTTATCTTTTTCTGGCCATTTTGAGCGTTTCATTGACCCCACAAATGTGATGCTCCAGAAACTCAATCTGCTCAAAGGAAGGTCAGTTTTGTAGCTTCTGTAACGAGCTAAACTGTTTTCAGATGTGTGAACATGATTGCACAAGGGTTTTCTAATCATCAATTAGCCTTCTGAGCCAATGAGCAAACACATTGTACCATTAGAACACTGGAGTGATAGTTGCTGGAAATGGGCCTCTATACACCTATGTAGATATTGCACCAAAAACCAGATATTTGCAGCTAGAATAGTCATTTACCACATTAGCAATGTATAGAGTGTATTTCTTTAAAGTTAAGACTAGTTTAAAGTTATCATCATTGAAAAGTACAGAGCTTTTCCTTCAATAATAAGGACATTTCAATGTGACCCCAAACTTTTGAACGGTAGTGTATATATATATATATATATATATATATATATATATATATATATATATATATATATATATATATATATATACATATATATATATACATATATATATATATATATATATATATATATATATATATATATATATATATATATATATATATATATATATATATATATATACACATATATATATATATATATATATAATAATAATAATAATAATCAAACAATACTAACTATACTAACTAAGGAAATGGAGTGTGACAAAATCCAAGAGTGTGTATGGTGTAAGACTATGTGTAGTATTTAACTGGAACGTTTTACCGTAAATGTTGGAGGAGCAGTGCTGTCCGACAAGGGCAAGGCAGGCAGGGTTTTCCAGGGGCGGAAGCGGGGTCGAGGGGCAGGAGCGAGTCGTCGTAGTCCGGGGGCAAGCGAGGAGTCGTCGAGAACCATGAAGCGCGAGGGAGGCAGGGAAGATCCGGGAGCACAAGACGCCCAGCTTGACTCGGGGATGCACACAGGGAACTGCGGGGTGAGGGAGGAAACGACAATCAACGCAGGGAAAGCACAGAGATCAGGACAGAGAAAGAGAGAGAGAGAGAGAGAGCATAAAGCTTGTGTCGGCTTACGGTACAGAAGACTATATTCCGGCGAGCGATGTCAGGTTGTGCAGGCTTAAGAAGACCAGGAAGATCATCACCGACAGGTGCGCTGATTTCAGATTGATAGCAGCCGGTGGAGTGACGCGTGCAGAAGAGGAGCGGCTCATTGAGGAATGTGCATTGGCATGTGCCCGGGCCGTGACAAAGGACTCTTAAACGGGACTCTTAAAACAAGCTGGAAAAAGTCGCCACACTGAAATAATAACATTTTATCAACACTTCTAGTATGTTTTTTTGTCCAATATTTTAGCTATTAATGAAATATAGTGACTCCCTTATTTTCTAATAAAATAATTATTATTGTAGGTATGTGTTATTAAAAAGGTCAATTTGACCTGCTCAGTGGCCTTGTGGTTAGAGTGTCCGCCCTGAGATCTGTAGGTTGTGAGTTCAAACCCCGGCCGAGTGATACCAAAGACTATAAAATTGGGAGCCATTACCTCCCTGCTTGGCACTCAGCATCAAGGGTTGGAATCGGGGGTTAAATGACCAAAAAAGATTTCTGAGCGCGGCCACCGCTGCTGCTCACTGCTCCCCTCACCTCCTAGGAGTTGAACAAGGGGATGGGTCAAATGCAGAGGACAAATTTCACCACACCTAGTGTGTGTGTGACAATCATTGGTACTTTAACATAACTTAAATGTGTCCATGTTAAACATAGGAATTGAACAGAGGATAGATATTGAAAAGCGGTAAGATTAAATCAACTTTGCCTCTTCCTTTTCCTTCTCAGACATTGTGTAAACATGGAATTGACTTCAATGCGACTTTGTCAAGCATGTTTAAAATGACTCAAATCCTTACCACAAAGATAATGTAATAGTCTGATGTATTTATTAATGCCTATAGTTCAGGTGTTGAACGTCTGTACAAAAAGGAAAGAACAATAACACTGGTTTATTTAATAACAACATACAATGACACGGGTCGTACAAATAAGCCAAACCTTTGATAAAAAAAGATGCTCATTGGTCATTGAGTATCGGTTGTGCACTTTTGTATGCATATTCATGAAGTGCATTTATATGCAAGTATCATTACACATCATTTGCCAGCAGTGCTCTCTAGGATGTCTACCAGTCTGCTCTGTTGGTTGTTCTGGATGCCAATACAGCGAACAGATGATCATCCTCACAATCATCATTATCAACAATTGCATCACAAAAAAAGGAGATGGAAATGCATTTCACTTCCATTTTCTAGCTAGCTTCTGATAGATTCCCAGTTCTGCTGCGACACATTTTAAGATTGAAGGAAATTGCATTTATTTTGGAATGTTGCCTATCCTTCACAATAATTATGAGAGACAAGAACACACATTTTTTTTAGTTTTTTTTTTAGGATTTTAAAGATGATTAAAAAAAACGCTTGAAAGATGCGGTTAATTGGATTCACCGTTGTAGCCTTCAAAGCCCTCTAAAACAACTTCAAAACCCTCCAACGTTTTGTATGCACACTAAAAGTCTATATATAATAAGTTCATAACAATATGTAATATGTTCAATATTTACCGTATTTTTTATCATTTTAATCATTTATGGAACTGATTTCTTCTGCACATTGATTTCTGTTTCCATAGCAATCCAATCAAATCCAATCCACTTTATTTATATAGCACATTTAAACAACAAAATGTTTCCAAAGTCTTGCACAACAATATTAAAAACAATATTCAAATATTATCCTTAGCTCCACTAATGACTGAATAAAAACACAAAAAATAAATACATATAAAACCAAAATAAAAAACAATATAAAATAAATATGATTAAAAACGATTTTAAAGGTTAAAACCAATTAAAACAGTAAATAGAAATCAAAATTTTAAAAACACAGAGGACAACAGAGGACCACACAACTCACGTAGTGTTAAAAGCCAGAGAATAAAAGTGGGTCTTAAGACGAGACTTAAAACACTCTACTGTGGGAGCAGTTTGAACATGGAGGGACATAGTGTTCCAGAGCTTAGGGCCGACCACAGAGAAGGCCCTGTCTGCCCTGGTTTTAAGTCTGGTCTTGGGCACCACAAGCTGGAGCTGGCTCTCGGACCTCAAGAATGTAAATTTGGATGAGTTCCGAGATATACTGAGGTGCCAGTCCATGTAAAGCTTTAAAAAAAAACAGCAATGTTTTAAAATCAATTCTAAGATGAACAGGAAGCCAGTGCAAACTCTGAAGAATTGGGGTTGTATGCTCGCGTTTCCTGGCCCCTGTTAAAAGTCGTGCTGCCGCGTTCTGGACTAACTGCAACCGGGAGAGAGCTTTTTGGCTAATGCCAGCATAAAGTGCATTGCAGTAGTCCAGACGACTTGAAATAAA
Organism: Entelurus aequoreus; assembly: GCF_033978785.1. NCBI lineage: Eukaryota > Metazoa > Chordata > Actinopteri > Syngnathiformes > Syngnathidae > Entelurus > Entelurus aequoreus. The sequence goes on along the minus strand of NC_084734.1, from coordinate 76,486,178 downwards.
AGCATGCACGACTGGTGACTTTGGGACGCACATAATTTTGCAATGGTCCCAAGTCAGTGAGGGCCGGACCAAAAACTAAAATTTCCGTTTTTCCCTCATTCTTTATTAAAAAATTCTGGGCTTACCAAGCCTTGACTTCGCATAGACAGTAGAGACGTCTTACTTCTGGCAACAAATGTGCGTTCCGACTTCCGGACTTAAACACGAGTGTGTTCTAATCATGGCAGATTTGGTAACAGACAACGAAGACAACTATTTTTGGAAAAATTAGGATTCACAACCTCATATTTTTTAGGCTGAATATACTACTGCTTATAGAAGCCAGCCCAAAGGAAGAGTGATACGTTGGAGCAGACGGAAACCTTGAGAGTGAGGTGAAAGCGACTCAAAGCTGCAAATGTAAAATTTGGAGACAAGCTATTTTGACATAAATGGATTGCTTACCAAAAATCAAGAGGAAATGTCCCCGGCCAGCTGGATCAGACGAACAACTGTCTATCGAGTGAGTCACTTTATATCGATCATTAAACACGCAGCACACCATGCATTTTATTACAACTACAGTACATACACTGCCTGGCTAGCTCAGCTGTGTATAAACAAAATATAAAATGTGGGCTACTACTTTACAGATACTGTAATGTGATTGTCCATGTTTTTCAGTCTGTACTGATTAGTGTCCTAAAAACAAAACTCAAATGCGTTTCGTGCTGACGTAGAAGCTCGCTCTTCTCTTACCGTAGTTAGCTTTTACGGCTAATACCGAAGCATGGTGATGAAAATGACTTCCTCAGTCTTTGCTCTTACAATAACAACGTTGCTACAACTTGGTTGTTATACAGGTTACGGAACATAAATGAAGTATTGTTGACGGTTTTTCGAATGCATTTTAAAGGTATTTTGTGCTAGAATAGATTGCGCCCATTGGCTGCATTTTTAGCCACCTAGAACGAGTACATTTTTACATGACAGACTTCAAAAGAAAAAAACAACTTTTTGTCTCTTGTCTCTCATAATGATTGTGAACAATAGGCCAAATTCCCCCCAAAAAGTGCAGTTACCCTTGGGTTAACATTTTCACACCAGCACAAATTTTAAAGCTTATATTCAGTTATGTTGAAGAATAAACCTGCAATATGAATGCATCCCAATATGAATGCATCTTGGGGATAGTCTCACCTGGAAATCACTGATTGGATCGTGTCAGAGTAAAGTACAATCGAGAATTCTTGCTGCCAGTGGGATTCTTAGCCAGTGATCATGTGCACATATTTAGAGAGAATTAGCAAGGGTAATATGAAATATGTTAATTTCTGCATTTCATGTTTCACAAGCGCTCGGTGCAAATACGCCACAGGTTAGCTAAGCTTGATGTGAAATACAAAATGTTGGACTTTTTTAGGAGAGTAGTTCACTTAACAACAAAATAGGAATAGGTTCCATTTACATTGTAAAAGTACTGATTTGGCATCAGTATGTAAATTTTACATACTGATGCCAAATCAGTACTTTTGCCAGTGCTTAAAGGGGAACAGCAACACACTTGTTATGTAAGACAAGAACACAAATGTTTCTCTGTTTTTAAATCATTTTAATTTGCAGTGACGTGCAGTCACTGGAAGCAGGTGAGGCGGGGCCTCACTTGCCATCATGGAAAGAAAACAAATGTAAAAAGAAAAAATATATATTAAATTGTTATATGTATCCAGTGATTATACTATAAAGTTATTTTCCATTTAACTTCACAAGTTTTAGATTATTTTTATTCAAAATGAATTTTCACATTTGCCGTTCAAATACTGAGAAGAGACTTGATGTGATCAGCAGCCAGTTGAGGCACGTCACTCAGTTGTGCCTCAACATGGATTGCGGACTCGGCTAACTGCTGGCCTGCTGTGCAGTGAGACCGTATTGCTATATGAATTATAATATACATTTCCATAGTTTAGTTAGCTGAGGTATATAATGTACAGTGTATTTAGTCAACAACTGTATGTGTGTAACGTATTTCTTGTGCTGAGCAATCATAAAACTGCTGCGAAGACGCACTGGCTGAGGCTCGAAGTAATCCCGCCTCCTGGTGGTAAAAACAAGAAAAATTACACAAAATAACGTTTTTAAAACAAAATTTTAGCAATTCAGATAATGGTAATAATTAGTGTAATTATTTAAACTATTCTGAAAAAATAAATAGGTCATTTAAATTACGCAAAAAGCCTTTTTAAAAATGTTTTTGTACTTTAAGTTAACATAGTTGTTAATCATGATTTAAATACATTTTAATAATGTAATTACTATTTATTTTATTATTAATAATAATTTAAGTAATTAAAAAAAACCAAAACTAATTAAGATGAGTAATTGAAATTGTTTAATAATATAAAAAAAAAAAAAAATGATATAATACGTTGACCAATACAAAACAGAACAATATAGACAAAACAATATAAAACACTGAGAATGTGCAAAACAAATAATGCAAGATTTTAAGGGACTGAAAACAAATACAAAGTGCACAATTCGAGTAGAAATTGATAACTGATACTACCGTTACCATGGACTACCGATACAATGGCATTTTCTGGTTAATCTTACATTCGAGAGTCGTGCATTAATTAAGCAAAATGAAATTAGTGTGACGACCTGCTTGCGTTGTCATGTGAGTGTTCAGAATTCCAGAATAGAATGAGGAAGTTTTGTCTACCTGTGTTTGGAATTGAAATGATTAAGCCTATAAAATAATAGTTATAGTGTAAGAGTTACTTTGGAATATGCGATAAAAAAAATATAATGTTAAATTCAAGCTGTTGGCTTGTAAAATATGGTATTGATAAAACAAACGATGTAGGCATAACTAAAGTATAGTGATTAAATTCAAGTCCATCTCTCTTACCTTGACTATAATAAAACAATATTCTCTTTTCGTGCACTTCTAAGTCAAACAATTTACTCAAGTTCTGTTTATCACCATGCCCTGCTGCGATTGTCTTTATTGTGCACAAACAGCAGCAATGATCTCTTCATGTGTTATTTATACGACCTGTGCCTGCCAGCGCTCTGTTAGTCTGCAGTTCAGGTGACTAATTGTGCACAAGCTGCAATTTCAAAAGGCAGATGCGCCGTTATTCGGCTAACAAGGCGCTGGAAATAAACAGCAGCCGAAGTATCGCCAGAAAAGTGCTCGATCAATCAGCAGCCGTGTCGAAAACGATTCAGTCAAGTCCATCTAACTCAATTGTCATCATGTGATGTTTGACATTTCCACTCCAGTAATGACCATGACCACTGATGACGCTGCATAAAAGGCATGTGCCGTTTTGCTTTATTTACGATGTATACAGAGTTGATTTGACAGTAAAACTTAAAGGCCTACTGAAATGAATTTTTTTTATTTAAACGGGGATAGCAGATCCATTCTATGTGTCATACTTGATCATTTCGCGATATTGCCATATTTTTGCTGAAATAATTTAGTAGAGAACATCGACGATAAAGTTCGCAACTTTTGGTCGCTGATTAAAAAAAGCCTTGCCTGTACCGGAAGTAGCGTGACACATTTCCCCATTGCTTACACCAGCAGCGAGAGCGATTCGGACCGAGAAAACGACGATTACCCCATTAATTTGAGCGAAGATGAAAGATTCTTGGATGAGGAACGTTAGAGTAAAGGACTAGAGTGCAGTGCAGGACGTATCTTTTTTTCGCTATGACCGTAACTTAGGTACAAGGGCTCATTGGATTCCACACTTTTTCATTTTTCTATTGTGGATCACGGAATTGTATTATAAACCTCCTCGGACACAATATCCTCTTGAAAATGAGAGTCGAGAACGCGAAATGGACATTCACAGTGACTTTTATCTCCACAACAATACATCGGCGAAGCACTTTAGCTACGGAGCTAACGTGATATCATCGGGCTTAACTGCAGATAGAAACAAAAGAAATAAACCTCTGACTGGAAGGATAGACAGAAAATCAACAATACTATTAAGCCATTAACTACACGGTTAATGCTTTCCAGCATGGCGAAGCTTAACAATGCTGTTGCTAACGACGCCATTGAAGCTAACTTAGCTACGGGACCTGAAGGATATATATATATCTTCATATATCCATATTTTTGTGTTACTTATTAATTTTTATAGTCATATTACATATAGCTAATGTTCCATATTGTACTCTTTGCTTTTCTAATCATCTCATGACAAAGTGCTTGCACTGGGGATGGCCTTGGGGTAGAAGGAAGAGAGGAGGAATTCCTCCTTCCTGTGCTTTCCAGGCCGACTCAAGATAAGAGACAATGAGCATGTGTTTGAGGTGAGACAAGTGAGGGCGGGGGGAGATATTGAAGAGGAGAGTGCTTTCTGGGATGTTTTCAGATCAACTTGGGCTCCGCATTTGTATGTGTTGTTCGAGGCTGGTCTCTATTCTCAAATATTTGAAAATAAATGTCAAAATACCTATCCTGTCCTTGGTGGTACTTTTGAGTTCAGTTTATATGTCATCTAAAGAACTTGGGACTGACCAGACATCTGGTCTAATGCAACAATTTGGGGGCTCGTCCGGGATGACACGCTGACAATTGGACCTTCTCTTGCAATCTTCTGGACAGACTCACATGGCCAAAACATAATTCAAGGTAAGTAGAACCTTTCTTTTTAGATAAAATCTGCATTAGGAGTCTGCCCAGAAGTCTGTAAGTTAAACACTGCTTTGTACCCCAGACACAGATTGGTGATTTTGATAGATTGATTGCATTTTTGCAGAGCCTGCCATTGCATTAAAATTGTAAATAAGTGGTCAACCCACGTCATTGTGTCTCGATTACCGTGACGGGCAGTTTCATTGACGAGTGAACTAATAGTTGGGCGTGGCTCACCCTGGGTAGTTGATCGCCGCCTAAAAGAGTAACGGGTTGGATGCCCTTCATATGGTACAGTAAATACTCCCTGGTTGTAAGATCCCTGTGACATCTTTATGTGCACTGAAACTAATGAATGGGTTGGAAGCCATTTGTAATAAAGTACAATAAATACTCCCTGGTTGCGAGTTCCATGCGACATTATCTTGTGCGCTAAAATTAAGGATCGTACGGGAGGAGGCCCTTCTGTACCATATGATACATTTCACGGCTGGAGGCCATTTGTAATAAATACAATAAAGATTCCCTGGTTGCGAGGTCCAGGCGGCCCTGAAAGGTGCGCTAAAATTAAGGAAAAATAGACACAATGGCCAAGGAGTGTGACAGACAAGAATGTGATGACAGCTGGGGAAAATGTGATGAATGGTTATCGTTTAATGATCAATTGAATGTGCTTTTGGTAACAATGGAGTCCGCGGGGAGAGACAAAAAGGAACGAAGTAAAGTAGTTAAGGAGATGACTCGAGCACAGGGCGAGTAACCTAACGGGTTAAAAGAAGGCTTACAGAACTTTTGTGCTCAAGAATTTAAGCGTTTGACGAACGAGAAAAGGAAGCTAGAGGGAATTCGAGTAAGCGGGAGTTACATGGAAAAAAGAAAAGCTGCTAAAGAACTGAAAACAATTGAGATAAACATGAAGAAATGGACCGACTGGTCTTTCGCCTGTCGCGCATGCGCAAGACAATTCAAACGACCCGCCCAGACTTTGACTAAGCCACCGCCCTATGACGTAAAGCCGGAGGCGTCTTTATACCCACTTTTGACAGTCACAGGAGGAGCCCTGGTGGTCGAAACAGAAACAAAGCAACAGAGCTACAACAGAGCTCCTTCCATCAGCAGCCACGACAGCAACAATATCACGCCCCAAGGTCCGCCCTAGCGCCTGGCACCTCCGCCTACTTCCTGGGTGACGACGTGGACCAAGGGGGGGGGGGTATATTCTGAAGCTGCCCACAGCAGGAGCCACAGCAGGAAATACAGACAGGCCCCCTGCTGGACATAGTTGTCAATGGACAATGTTATCAGTTCATGATTGACACTGGTGCTACACATTCACTTTTGAATGCAGTAGTTCCAAAGAAACTGTGTGCTTCCTTTTTAAAGGTTGAAGGCTTTGCTGGGGTCACAAGGATGTTACCTGTCACCAAACCACTTCCGGTTCAGATTGCTGGACACTCGCTAAAGCATCCCTTCATGGTTGATCATCACACACCTTGCCTGCTCGGTAATGATCTGCTTTACAAACTGTACCCTGACATTCAATATCGCACAGAAGGAACCTTCCTGGTGTTACCTGACGGCACAACCACCAAGCTGCGACACCACTATAAAGGCTCCTCCATGTTTGTGCTCATGCCTCAACCTGAGGCACCACAAATGGCGGACATCTACTGGACACGCCTCCTCCCGGAAACGAGTGAAGGACAAGGGCTGCTCCTGCTCTTCTATCAGTGGAAGCCCTGGCTGACCGAGCTGCGTCCGTATGTACCAGCACCTGATCCGCCACATGTCACCTTATATTATGATCGCCAATCTGATGAAAGTTACCAAGAAGTTTTTGACACCATAGCAGGAAAAGAGTGGCCTTTGGCCTACACTCACATCTATGCTGGAGCTCAGGGTGTGTCCGCCCATGTCGACTTCACTCCTCAACAGAAAAAATTGTATAAAATGGACGCTACGGCAGTCCCACATTGTTCTCTTGCTCTTTGTCCCGCCTACCAAGCCAAGGACTTGGGTCCAATGACAAAACAGGGAGTATCTGCCACTGATTGGGTAGACACCCAAATACCACACTTACAACATTCTGACTTAGTTGATATGTTTCGTATTTCCTGCTCTCAGACTGCTGACCTCGGGGTTCTACAACATCTTCAGGTCGCTCGAGAGCATGGGCAAGAACGAACAGACCATCTTGAAGCTGCTGACATGTTAAACACCCTCCCACTGACCGTTTGGTCTCAAGGTCCCACAGATGTTGGTTTTGCTTTCAATGCGTCCCCTGTCTCTGTCAAAATTGACACCAGTAGTGTGGTACATGTCAGACAATACCCACAAAAACAACAAGCCATAGATGGCATTACAGATACCATCTCAGGCCTTAAACAATCTGGAGTATTGGAACCCTCCACCTCTGAGTGGAACACACCTATTTTGCCTGTTCCAAAAACTGGCACCTCTGTGTACCAGATGGTACACGATCTTAGGGCCGTTAATGAAGTCACAGTGACCCTTCCCATACCTGTTCCTATCCCTTACACAGCACTCACCCATCTGACCACTGCACACTGTTATTTCTCTGTCATTGACCTAGCGAATGCTTTCTTTTGCATCCCTATCACTGAATGCATCAAACATGTCTTTGCTTTCACCTTTCAAGGACAAAAGCTGCAGTAGTCCCGCCTCCCATAAGGTTGGAAACTGTCGCCCGGCCTTTTCAACCAGCAATTACGAGACGATCTGGCCTCAGTGGAGCTTCCTGACGACACATTTGTTGTCCAGTATGTAGATGACATACTCATCGCTGCTCCTTCTCCTACCTCATGCCTGGCGGCCACCCTAGCTGTTCTTCAGCGTCTGGCCTCAACGGGATACAAGGTCTCTCGTAAGAAATTGCAGGTTGCCCATTCCCTTGTTCATTTCATGGGGCGGGAGATCTCCTCAACGGGGGTCTCCCTGTCCTCTGACCATCGCCAGTCTATCCTATGGCATCCTAAACCTTCTTCTGTCAAACAATTACAGTCCTTCCTTGGATTGGCTGGTTTCAGCCGCTCCTACATTCCTTGTTTTTCCTTGAAAACAGCTCCTCTTCATGCCCTCCTCCGCACTGCTGGAGTCCGCAACTCAAATGCTGCCCTCCAGTGGACGGTTGAGGCCGAACAAGCTTTCATTGACCTCAAGCAACATTTGTCTTTTGCTTCTGCCCTTGCAGTACCAGACTACAAACTACCCTTCTACTTAGATGTTTCTGAGGGTGAAGGTACTGCTAACGCTGTCCTTTTTCAGAAACCTGAAGGGGGAGGTATAGGGAGAACGCGTCACGTTTTAACCTACACCAGCATCCTGCTTGACCTATCTGAACTTCGACATCACACATGCTCACAACATGCTTCCACTTTGGCAAAACTGATTGACAAAACGGCACACATTGTCATGGGACACCCACTTACAGTACTGACAAACCACACTGTCATTGCATATGTATCATCACATTTGTTTACCATGACGCCACTCAAACAACGCAGACTCATGAAAATTTTGCAACAACCTCACATAACTTTTACACACGAAGGAATCAACATGGCTGATAACATAAATAGTGGAGAACTACATCACTGTGAGGAGAGAGTTGCTTTGACTGAAAAGATAAGACCACACCCATCCCAGGCTCCCACTGGCTGTTCACTGACAGCTGTTGTTTCAGACATCCTCAAAAGGGATTGCAGGCAGCATGGTCAGTGGTACAGCAGTCCAGCTCAGGAGAATGGGAGACCTTGGCCACCCAGACACTTAACGAACTGCTGCCGGCACAAAGAGCTGAACTTGTGGCTTTGACAGAAGCCCTAAAGCAAGGAAAAGACTACGAAGTGACTATCTTTACAGACTCGGCTTATGCCTTCATGTCAGCTGCTATTGACCTTCCTAAATGGAAGAGAAATGGCTTCCTGACTGCTGAAGGACATCCGATTAAATACAAAACAGAAATGGAAGCACTGGAAACAGCGCTGCTCCTACCTAAAAGGATAGCTATTGTCAAGTGCAAGGGACACAGTAAGGAAAAAGGGACAGTAACTGATGGTAACAACTTTGCTGACTCCGTAGCTAAGCAGACTGCTGGCTATGACAAGACTAGAATTATCATGACTGCCACTGCCTGCCAGACAGAACTCCTACCTGCCATGTCTGATGATGAAATCAGAAAACATCAGGAGCAGGCCTCACCCCAAGAGAAAACTTTGTGGCTGAGAAGAGGCGCTAGACAAGACCCGACAGGTCTTTGGCGAGGGCCAAATGGTCACCTGGCCTGGCCCCCAGGAATTAGACCAAACATTTTCCGATGGGCCCACGGTCCCGGACATGTGGGGGCTAAGCAAACAAAAGCGAACTTGTCACTATGGTGGCACCCCTATTTGGAGAACATTGTGGACAAGTACGTCAGATACTGCGATATCTGCCAGGACTTTAACCCCAGACCAACACTGAAACCAGAAATGGGGACCTTCCCCATTCCGGCACAAAATGGTGAAGAATGGACGATCGATTACACTGACATGATCAATCCGGTACAAGGGAAAAGGTACTTGCTAACTTGCGTTGACAATTACAGTGGATGGCCGGAAGCAACTCCAACCTCAAAAGAGGATGCAAAATCAGTAATTACATGGCTTGTTAATGACCTAATTCCCCGACAAGGTTTCCCCAAAAAGATTAGGTCTGACAACGGTACCCATTTCAAAAATACTCACCTAGCCTTGGTCGAAAAGGCTCTCGGACTAGAACACAGGTTCGGTTCGGTGTACCATCCTCAGTCCCAAGGTAAGGTCAAGATAATGAACCAAAACATCAAGACAAAATTGGCAAAAATCTGTGCACAGACCAAATTGAAGTGGGTTGACGCGTTACCATTGGCTTTAATGACCATCCGAATGTCCATGAACAAAACTGGTTTTTCGCCCTATGAACTGCATTCAGGTCAGCCCTTCCCAGGACCAGCAGCTTCCCTGGAAGGAGGAATCAGCGTAAAACCAAAATGGTACTTTGAACAAATTCAGAATTTGTGTAATAATTTCTCTGCACAGATTCGTGGACATCAATCCACTACTCCAGGGACCCTCCCTCCCGTTGAGTGGGTCAAGCTCAAAGTCATCAAACGCAAGTGGATGGAGCCCAGGTGGACTGGTCCCTTCAAGGTCGTGGAACGGACGTCTCACGCCCTTCGACTAGCTGGTAAAGGGGACACCTGGTACCACCTCTCCCTCTGCACTCCTGCTGAAGAACCTGACAGATTACCAGCGGATGTCATTGGTGACATCGCCACATCATCTGCCCCACCCGACCCCATCGCCACATCATCTGCCCCACTCGACCCCCTAGCAGCGCCTTTTGAGCCTGAGGCATCTGAAGAAGAACGGGAGCAGAAAACGACTCATTTTCAGTGTGTGTGTTAACGAAGTAACACACATAAGGGGTGATTGTGCTAGTAACCTCTCCCCCTCTAGGTCATAGAAGAGCGAGGCTTTAATTACACACACATAATCCTACAGCCCAGAAGACGACGCTGAGAGAGAGATTTTCTACCTATATTACTCTTTTCAACTTCTATATTGTATATCCTTATTTGAGACCAGCCTTTATACTCGAAGTTATCCAATTTCTCTTGCTTGTTTTCAGCATAACTATCTGTGTCGTTACATTTTGCTTGTTTTTAGCATAACTATCTGTGTCGTTATATTAAGTGAAAAGTTTGATGTTCATCCCCGTTTAGTTACCTGAATTACTCTGATTTTGATAGACGAAAGGCAGGATGTTACGCCCAGTAGTATTCCCTGACGGACTGGTGTTTAGGCATGTTCTACTGTTCTTGTGCCTCAGTCCTTCTTTCCCGACGACAGTGACTGACAAGTGTCTTAGAACATACGGCGGACTTGAAATAGACTGTGTTAGGGGGGACAGCAAGACTTATTTTTTTGACCTGTGCAGTGTGATTAATTGTGGGGGAAAAAATAGTTTGTACTGTGGTAGTAACCTCTATCTTTGTTACGACATAAAACTGAACCATTGGTGTCGGAAGCAGACAACATACTCTAGTGCAGGAGTCACCAACCTTTTTGAAACCAAGAGCTACTTCTTGGGTACTGATTAATGCGAAGGGCTACCAATTTGATACACACTTAAAAAAATTGCCAGAAATACCCAATTTGCTCAATTTACCTTTAACTCTATGTTATTATTATTAATTAATGATATTTACGCTTAATTGAACGGTTTAAAAGAGGAGAAAACACAAAAAAAATTGAGCTATTTTTAGAACAGGCCAGCGGGCTACTCATCTGGTCCTTACGGGCTACCTGGTGCCCGTGGGCACCGCGTTGGTGACCCCTGCTCTAGTGGGTGGTGCCCCTCATGGACGAGTGTAACCCACTACACAGGGCCCTCTTTTTACCATTACCGCCTACCTCTACTATTAGAAGTTATTCAGAGAGGGATGACCTTTCAGAGGAATTTTCATCGTTCCCAGAATCCCCTTGCACTTACAATTATCGGAGCGGGTGTTGTGCCAAGTCCCTTTTATGTTGTTTTGGGGGTTGAACAGGCTGGTACGGACCCTAAAGGGATTATTAAAATTAATATCCTTGAGAGGGCATTAACTACTTTTGCCCCCTCTGTAGCACCTAAAGTGCCACTCCACCTCGGTGACGTTACAAAAGCTCTCACATCTGTGTACACTAATGACATCACCACCGAAGACCTGGTAGCTTTGACCTTAGGAGCAGGTGCAGGCAACCTATGGCTCAGGTGGATGACTAGCATGGCTAAGAGCCAAAACCTGGGTGACTGTGTTGCTTGTTCCGCTGGACGTCCTTTTCCCCACACTTATCCCGCCCCTTTTAAGTTGACTGACATAAATGGCTCAAACTGTCTTATTTCCTTGTTCTCTGAACCCACGCCACCAGGGTGTGATTTGTTGGCTAGTGTGTACCCTCCTGTTGACAATTCCACCCGACTTCTTCCATTTGTGGCCCAAAAGCTGAATTACACGTGTTTTCAATTCAAAGGACCCTCTTCGTCCCCCAACAAATTGGGTGACATTAACCCTTCCTGGTGCACCACACTGATAGATGGCTCCGGGATAGGCCCTTGGGCACGAGCTGACTTATTCTGGTATTGTGGGGAGCACAGATTGTACATTAGAATCCCAACGTTATCCGTAGGGCTTTGTGCTATGGTTAGACTGGTGACCCCACTCACCCTAGTGGGTACCAAATTAACTCCCCTTGTAACTCCTGTCTCAGCGGCCTCTCTAACTTCTCGCCGACGCCGACATGTTTTATCTTTTATGTATGACTGCCATCTACTGGTCACACCTATCATTACGCCATGTACCAGATAAAATTGCTTCGAGGTCGGTAAGCACAACCAGAATCACGCCGTACTTTAGGCACACCGTCAATTAAATGATTTTAAGTGCGCCTTATAGTCCGTACTTTAGGCGCACCGTCAATTAAAGGATTTTAAGTGCGCCTTATAGTCCGAAAAATACGGTAAATGTGATGGGCCTCAGTTTACAACATTCCGTGTGATGACGTGTCACGTGGTTACAAACGCACTTACATACATTGATGAAAAATACATTTTACTCAGTAAACACGAGGTCTCCTCGAGAACGTGACTTTCAATACAACTTGTAAGCATGCACATCACAAACATCAAATTCTTCGCCTGTGCAGCCCTCATTACCATTAGAAAGTCTACTTGCATCGAGTTCGAATGGTGATTTTCAGCAGAATTCAAATTAACTTTGGTGTACTACCCCTTTCATCTCGCATGTACACACATTGTTTGAAAAAAAGATCAAACAGAGGCCACAGTAATATAAATAGGATGCACTGCACTAACCATACCACACCCTCTTAAGGGTGTCAGATTAACACCAAAAAGTAGCAATAATTTAACTGTGCACAACTAAAATTGGCACCCCTTGAAATTTTAAAACGTGTCAAAACAAAATTATTCATTAAATATGCATGATAACACTGTCAAAAGTGACAATTGTGGCAACAACAAGGTACGATGGGAAACACCGCTCCTCAGACGCATGGTCAGGCTTGCCAAAGCTTTCGGATTCTGCTGAAAATCAGAATCAGAATCAAAATCAGAAGTAATTTATTAATTCCTGAGGGGAAATTAAGATTTTCAGCACAATCCCATTCAAGAGCAGACAAATATATTCAGTCTAAGCCTTGGCCCCTGGAGAGGGGGTCCAGACTGAGGCCAAGGAAAAAACAAACCAAAAAAAACCCTCATAGCCATAGTACACATGGACATGTGTGTAAGAGGGAAACATCACAAAGGACATACAAGACATTAAAAGAGCAGAGCTGATTGCACCATGCATAGACAAGCACCCAAACAAAAACATAATTTCAACACCCATATACACTGTGGTTGCCTCTGCGGTGTTCCACGCCATTGTCTGCCTGGGGTGGGGGGAGCATGGCCAGCGACAGGAGCAGACCCAACAAAGCAACCAAGAGAGCCGACTCCAGAGCTCCTGCCACCAGCAGCCACTACAGTGGCGCCACCTTGGGAAAAAAAAAAAAGACTGAAGTTACAAAACTCTGTTGTACTTATGGGCATGATTAATTTTGTCGTTTTTGCTCGGATGTTAAAAAGATAACGAAGAGGTGTTTGATCAACAATCACTTCATTAAAACAAGCACACTGCAAAAACTGAAATCTAAGTAAGATTAAATATCTCAAATAAGGGTGATATTTGCTTATTTTCTGTCTGATAAGATAATTATTCTCATTAAGCAGATTTTATGTTAGTGTTTTACTTGTTTTAAGGGTTTTGGTCCTAAATGATCTCAGTAAGATATTACAGCTTGTTGCTGAGATTTTATGACCTATATTGAGTAAAACATGCTTGAAACTAGAATATCAACTGTTGCAAAGCTGTGTCATCAACACTCACAAGAATAAAACTACTTTTTTTAAGTAATAATTTCTTATTTCAAGCATGTAAAAAAAAAAAATCATGACTTTCTGACACAATTGTGTCTCATATTAAAACCGATGACAGCCAAATGGACTTTGCTGTTTTATTTTCAATGAAACAATAGAACATAAGTACTCATATAGTAGTACAGTTGGCACAGTACAGTAAACTGACAGTTAATATTTAAACATTTAACATGTGACATTTCTAACAATTTTGAACAGAAATAGTTCATGCACATTCAGATAAATTCCTCAAAATTACAATTAAAAAAATGTTGGCTGGGGGCTGGGCTGTATATGCGCACTAATTGACCGAAAGAGCACGCACTTGGCGCGATGATGTCATGTTATCGATGGAAAAATGCTTTTTTAGACCTGAGCGGCTAGGAGACCCCGAGAGTAACAAGCGGTTGCCTTGTTGCCTTTCCATTAAGAACAATAAATTAGTTTTTAGTATAAATTTGCTGGTTTCAAGAAATGTAATGCCGGGCGCATATCATTATGTCAAGATAATGGCACTAGCATTTACTTCATTTAAGAATATTTTTCAACATATTGAGCAAAAAGGTCTCTTTTTTTTTTTTTCTACCAAGAAAAGTGCACTTGTTATTAGTGAGAATATACTTATTTTAAAGGCCTACTGAAACCCACTACTACCGACCACACAGTCTGATAGTTTACATATCAATGATGAAATCTTAACATCGCAACACATGCCAATACGGCCGGGTTAGATTACTGAAGTGCAATTTTAAATTTTGCGCGAAATATCCTGCTGAAAACGTCTCGGTATGATGACGCCTGCGCGTGACGTCACGGATTGTAGAGGACATTTTGGGACAGCATTGTGGCCAGCTATTAAGTCGTCTGTTTTCATCGCAAAATTCCACAGTATTCTGGACATCTGTGTTGGTGAATCTTTTGCAATTTGTTCAATGAACAATGGAGACAGCAAAGAAGAAAGCTGTAGGTGGGAAGCGGTGTATTTCGGCCGGCTGCAGCAACACAAACACGTAGCCGATGTTTCATTGTTTACATTCCCGAAAGATGACAGTCAAGCTTTACCATTGGCCTGTGGAGAACTGGGACAACAGAGACTCTTACCAGGAGGCCTTTGAGTTGGATACGCGGTACCGTGAGTACGTACGCAGCTGCGGCTTCCAAACATTTGATCGCTTGCCCGTATGTGCATGCCGCTATGTGCATGTCACGTACGTAACTTTGGGGACTTTGGGGAAATATATGTGCTGTATGAACTTCGGGGAGGTGAACGGTACTTTGGGCTGTGGGATTGAGTGTGTTGTGTGGGTGTTTGATTTGTATTGGCGGGTTATATGGACGGGAGGGGGGAGGTGTTTGTTATGCGGGATTAATTTGTGGCATATTAAATATAAGCCTGGTTGTGTTGTGGCTAATAGAGTATATATATGTCTTGTGTTTATTTACTGTTTTAGTCATTCCCAGCTGAATATCAGTTCCCACCCGCCTCTCACAGCATCTTCCCTATCTGAATTGCTTCCACTGCCCTCTAGTCCTTCACTCTCACTTTCCTCATCCACAAATATTTCATCCTCGCTCAAATTAATGGGGTAATCGCCGCTTTCTCGGTCCGAATCGCTCTCGCTGCTGGTGGCCATGATTGTAAACAAGGCTTTTTTATCAGCGACCAAAAGTCGCAAACTTTATCGTCGATGTTCTCTACTAAATCCTTTTAGCAAAAATATGGCAATATCGCAAAATTATCAAGTATGACACATAGAATGGACCTGCTATCCCCGTATAAATAAGAAAATCTCATTTCAGTAGGTCTTTAAGGTATTTTTGGGTTCATTGATGTTAGCTAATTTTACTTGTTTAGGAAAGTCTTGACGAGCCAAATGTTCTTGTTCTATTGGCAGATAATTTTGCTTAGTTCAAATAAAATACCCCTAAATTTTGTATTTTTTTTTCTTGTTTTTGAACACTGACTTTTTGCAGTGCAAAAACAACATCCAGCTGTCTGCCATGTTAGCTCCTCCTCTGTTTGCACTCACCAGTCACGATGCATTTAGGCAGGGCCGGCCCGTGGCATAGGCCGTATAGGCAAATGCTAAGGGCGCCGTCCATCAGGGGGCGCCACGCCAGTGCCACAAATGTTGGAGAAAAAAAAAAAAAGTTGGTACTATTATTTCTAAATGCAAAAAATAATCCCACGTTAATTAAAATGCAAAGTAAAGCCTATTTAATAGAAATATTATTTGTTACAACATTACGCCCCCCCCTCCCCCCACCCTTCCCGTATCATGACTCTTTTTGGACGTCACCACAAATGTCAAAACGGCCAAAACTGTCAGGTGCCCAGGGAAGAAAAAACAGAAAAGAAGAGGAGGAGAAACGAGAAAAAGACAGAGGTAGCAGGTATACGAGTAATGTTAGCCTACATGAAATTATTTGTCTGTTACAGAATGTGGTAGTAACCTGGCTTTTTAGCATTAACCTAATGTTACATGTATCGGCAATTGCTAATCAATAAATAGCTAGTTCTGTTTTAACGTCGGGTTAATATTGTGGAGGGGGCTAAATTGTTATGGAAAATAATAATGTAACGTTAGGTAATTACAGTACTCCCACCTTACATTCCTCAGGGACATTTGTATTAGATCTTTTAAGCAGGTGGTTTTTGTTTACATTGTTATTGCTTTCTGGTTAGCTAATGTTTGCCCTGCAGGTAATAGTCACTTTTCCACCCCTTTATATATTAGGTATAGTTGTAAGCCTAGTTGTTAAAGTGCACATCATTAATGTTAATTAAGCAATATCACATGAAAGTGAATGCTGTTTTTTAATTTGAGCACTGCTGTGATTCGGTTAAAGATAATCATAACAACATTCTCATATAATATGTTAATTTGCTTTCTTTAAGTAAAAAAAAGGTCAAAGACAAAGCTATTCGGTTTCTTGTGAGTATATACACTTCACTGCCGATGTGGGGGGGGCGCCACCTAAAATCTTGCCTAGGGCGCCAGATTGGTTAGGGCCAGGCCTGCATTTAGGGACTCTCATACTGTCGGAAAATAGCGCCCTTCAAGCAGGAACAAACGAAAATAATTTTTTTAAAAATGCTGATTTTTTTAATGCCAATTTTTTCAAATCGCCCGAGTGTGTTATACAATGCAGGCATGTGGATACATTTGGAGTGGTAGTGGGTGGGTGGTTTGGTTTGTGCTTTGAATCTTGGGCGATTGAAATTGACACCCTTGATGCAATATTCAACAATCTTCTTACAAATACATTGCATCTACAATATACTGAGGAAGGATAACTTTATTACGTCTCCCAAGCATAAGACAGGTCTTCTGGTGGCAGCACCATAAATGCATTGAAGTGTTTATGGCCAGTAAAGGGTGTTTTTTACGGTTTAAGGCTTATGCTAATTTGCATAACTTTAAAATGAGGGTAGGGATGATAAAGCAGTAAGTTTGATTCATCGTGTCTTGGCTAAGGATATAAAAAGGATGAATGTATATGAATTATTCCATGTCACGAACACGCGTCACGGCAGTAATTGTGACCTCAGGATGCAGGAGACAGGTGGTGATGTGCAGGTAAGAGTCTTTTAATACTCCCGACTAGCACAATGAAGTGCATCAGGGAGGTGCAATTACAAGCACAAGCAAAGGTAACCCTGAACTGAGTAGTTTACATGCAACACGCAATTGTCAGTTCACAACATTTGACAATCCTCCAGGCAGGCTGGCGCACAAAGAAGCCTGATTGGCAACCACGAACGGGTGTGCTAAGGTTGCCAATTAGGGACAGTTTAGGGCAGGGGTGTCCAAACTTTTTCCACTGAGGGCCGCACATGGAAAAATTAAAGCATGTGGGGCCATTTTTATATTTTTCATTTTCAAAACATAACAAAATATATGGATTTTTTTATTTATTTTACCTTTAAGGGTCCCGGGGACCATAAAGGGTCTCAGTCATTAAAATGTTAAAAATAAGTAAAATTATTATTTTTTATTTAACGCTTACAGTTAATCTCTATATCAACTTCAAGTTCATATAAAGTAATTTAAAAAAAAAAAAGGTTTTATGGCTTTTCTGTCAAAAACAACTTAGTTTTTTATAGTAAAACTGAAATATGCAGTTTTTAGTAATTAGAGCCCTAAAAGATCAATAATGCAGAACATTATTGATTTTAATTCTTTAATATTTTTGAGTAATCACAGTGAAAAGATAAATACAATACCACTAAATATATTTGGGATCCAAAAGGTTCCCCACTCATAAAGTGATACATTTTTATTAGGTTTTTCTTTTACTTTCAACACTTAACTTACAAGATCAACTTCAGATACAGTATATCTGTCCATTTTACGTTTGAACTATTATTTTGTTTGTTTTATTCTCTTTTGTCAAATAAAACTTTGATGTTTTTATATGGCATCTACACAATATATGCAATATTTACCACATAAAACATTTTAAAGTGAAATATTTGAAATAACTGGAGCTTCGAAAATAATTAATTATAACATGGATTATTTGTCATTATTTTTTTTGAGCAATGGCAAAAAAAGAAAAAAAGAAAGACAAAAGAAAAAAAAAAAGCCTGCATGGCAACTTTGTGTCAACTTTTTCTCGTTAGATTTCACCTCATTCCACTTTTGTGTATGTTCTTTGTTTATTTTTGCAATAGCATTTCCAGAATGTGTGGCGGGCCGGTAAACAATTAGCTGCGGGCCGCAAATGGCCCCCGGGCTGCACTTTGGACACCCCTGGTTTAACGTTGACACGTCGAGGGCATTTTAAACATGTCTCCAAAACATCCGGATAAGTCGATAGATTTATCGCTAGCCGCTTTTAAGGAAAAGAGAAAAAAACACTAAGAGGAGTTGGGAAGAAACAACATTTTGCGAAAAAGTCGCCAACTTGGCAACAGGCTATTGATTGATTAGTACAGACCTAACTGCTTAGCACCTCTGCCTGTCGCACCTCCTCCAGTGCACTTTGAGGTCAGCTGCAGGGTCGTCAGCTGGTGCCACCGTTCACTGATGTTTCGCCCCCAAGCCTGGACACCTCGCGATGGGGGGGGCAGTGGCTAAGCGGGGACGTCTCCCCGCGCCACTCCCTGCAACTGACCTCAATGGGGTGTTGAGCCCCAAATGTTGGCCCTCCTCCTTAGCCACATCCATAAACTTGCCTTCTCTGCCTCCTCTGCCAACTCCTTGATGGCCCTCATCAGGCTGGAACCGGTCATTCCCTCCGGACGCAGGAGCCGGGTCTCAGAACCTCCTACGAAGCCCCTGCATCCGATCTCCACGGGGTGAATGACGCAGACCAGCCTCCCCCCTTGCAGTCCTCTGCCATCTGAACTCATGTGCTACTGGTATTCCCTCCTCCCATGGCACGGTTAGTTCAATGATGAGGACTTTCTTATCAGCTGAGGACCACATCACAACGTCTGGTCTTAGCGTTGTCTGTATTACCTCAGTTGGGAAGACCTGCTTGTCGAAGTCAGGGGTAAGCAGAAGTGATGATCTTCCCGCCTCTGTCTTCTGTCCTAGCTCTCCTGGTTTGATGAAAGTGATGTTTGGCCGATGGGGATCCGTGGAGTTGTTTGCCCCGACTCTGCATCTCTCCAACAGCTCTGCCAACTTCCTCAGCAGCTGATTGTGTCGCCACCAGAAGCGCCCCTGCTTCAGCGCCCCTGCTTCAGCGCCCCTGCGTCAGCGCGACGTTGCAACCTGACAGGATGTGTTTTGAGTCCTGCATTGTCTTTGCTGCACAGGGAGCACTAGTATATAGGGATGATACTCGAAACCGATTTTCCCGGTTGTTCGATAAGAAAAGAACCGAGTCCTCGGACTCGAATCCCTTTTTGAGAACCGGTACCCGTTATCGAGACCACTATAGTAAAGAAAAAGAGTTGGTTCTTTATTCAAATCCCTGGGAACTAATCCCGTCCCGACCAGAAATGCTCCGTGTGACATCACAAGAAATGACGTCACGTAGCTCAGTCATTAGGCGCAGATAGCGAAAGCAGGAAAAAAATGGACGGGAAAAAGCTCTCCAAGGTGTAATAAAGTTAAAAAAAAAAGGTATAATCCAATGAATAACTTTACTGAGAGATTTGAGCAGGGTACAAACACAAGACGAACACTTTTACGACCAACCGGAAACATAGCAACCAGGCTAGCAACGCACCTCCTTTACGGCAGCTGTCGCAACGTTCTTAAAGCAACCGCAGCACATACATATATGACATCTCCCTTTTTTAACTTTTGTTTTTCTTTCCTTGTAAACAAAACAAAATCACACTGTATATGCGTTGTCTGTCTAATTATAAATAATGCAGACGAGGCGTGTTGGCTGAGTTCTTGACGTTTACTTTCACAGCGTGCTCATAACCTCATTCTTAGCTGCCGGGTGGTGACATGCAACAACACTTTTCGGGGCTACCACGCATGCTCGTCACTCCCGTTGCATGCTGGGTAGTGTCGTTGTTGTATTCCCGAGCTCATAACATATTTCCCCCTAAAAAGAAATAATGTTAACTCAATAAAGTGTATTTCTTTTTTAGCTTTAACTTTTCATTTTTTAGCATTGTAACCACATTTGCAAACAACTTTTCTCTTCATAGAATTTTCTTTCAATAAAGAAATAAAGTGAAAAAATGTCAAAGTATCATAACAAACAGTTATGTCAAATAGCAGCAGAAGTGCACTTTTTGGAGAGCTGTATTATTTTCAGTTTTGTGCCCAAGGGACTGATTTTATTTAAAACTATATTATTATTTATACACCTATAATAATCACAGAGACATGTTGTTTTTGTGTTACAGTATATATTTGTTTTTCTGAAAAATCCCACTTAATATACTTTGGGTAACAACAGTCAATATTTATTTATTTTATTTTATTTTTTTAGGAGGGTAACAGTCAATATTTATTTATTTATTAGAGTGAATTTATTTCTTATATAATAAAAGTGAGCTTTTGTTAAACCAAATATTGTGTGTTTTTTTCCACATACAACAACCTATCTGGACTCGATAAGAGAATCGATAAGGAATCAGTTCGATAAGAGGATTCGATAATAGGCTCGAACTCGATAATTTCTTATCAAACATCATCCCTAGCAGTATAAATGCAACCTTAAAGGGGAACTGCATTTTTTTTGGAATTTTGCCTAACGTTCACAAGCATTCTTAACTGGTAAATAATAGTCCGCTAATAATAGAGCGAATGGGAGGTCCTCTATTCCCCCCATAAAACCCAATTAAAAAACCATCAAAAAAGCACCAATAATACTCCATTTATATTTTGTGACTTGTATATTAACTAAGTATTAGTGATATTGTTATTATAAGCGCTAACGCAGACAAACTATTTATAGCAGAAACGTGATCACGAGCTTGTGTGTCAATGATGACATGATCGACTGATCAGCTGCTTCGTTTCTTTGCTCGTCAAACTTTATTGTAGATCATAAATCATGCTTCTCACCTGGATAGTAAGAGGATGAGGATGTATTCCGACAAGTTGGTACATTTTGACAGCCGATTTAGACTTGGAAAAGCGACACGGGAAGACGCTTGGTTCTAAACCTCTTTTCTTCGCGAGGATAATGAGTCATTCTTCATCCAAACGGGAATATATGAACATCATAGCAGTCAGCACCCTAATGACAGCAGATCTTGTACAATAAGTGATGTGTTTTTAGTTATGTTTGTTGGCTCTCATGAAGTCTGCAGTGAAAGAAAATAGCGAACACAATGATGCGTTTTTTTCAAATGAATGTGCCGCGTATGCTTAAATATCTAATGTTATAATTAATGTGCCCCTTACTACATTACATACAGGTATATGCTTACATCATGTACAGTCGTGGTCAAAAGTTTACATACACTTGTAAAGAACATAATGTCATGGCTGTCTTGGGTTTCCAATAATTTCTACAACTATTATTTTTTTGTGATAGAGTGATTGGAGAACATACTTGTTGGTCACAAAAAACATTCATGAAGTTTGGTAGTTTTATGAATTTATTATGGGTCTACTGAAAATGTGACCAAATCTGCTGGGTCAAAAGTATACATACAGCAATGTTAATATTTAGTTACATGTCCCTTGGCAAGTTTCACTGCAATAAGGCGCTTTTGGTAGCCATCCACAAGCTTCTGGCAAGCTTCTGGTTGAATTTTTGACCACTCCTCTTGACAAAATGTGTGCAGTTCAGCTACATTTGTTGGTTTTCTGACATGGACTTGTTTCTTCAGCATTGTCCACATGTTCTCAATGGGGTTTAAGTCAAGACTTTGGGAAGGCCATTCTAAAACCTTAATTTTAGCCTGATTTAGCCATTCCTTTACCAGCAGCGGGTGATAGCTTGCGTTTTCTTTCTGATGATGGCAGTGACAAAACTGTGCCATGCACTTTATACTTACAAACAATTGTCTGCACGGTTGCTCTTGGGACCTTAAGCTGCTTTGACATGGCTCCAAGTGACTTTCCTGACTTGTACAATTAAAATAATTAGTTTTTTCAGATCTGTGCTGAGTTCCTTTGACTTTCCCATTGTCGCGTTAGTAACCGAGTCTAATGACTGCATCACATGAGCCCTATTTAAATGGGCTCAGAGAAGTCAACAAGTGTTGTCAATCATAATCACTCACATGAAGTTAAGAGGCCATGCCATGAAGCGAATTTCATTTGATTGTAACTTTTCTACATCACCAAAATTGATAATGAATGTTGCTGTATGTATACTTTTGACCCAGCAGACTTGGTCACATTTTTAGTAGACCCATAATAAATTCATAAAAGAACCAAACTTCATGAATGTTTTTGTGACCAACAAGTATGTGCTCCAATCACTCTATCACAAAAAAAATAAGAGTTGTAGAAATTATTGGAAACTCAAGACAGCCATGACATTATGTTCTTTGCAAGTGTATGTAAACTTTTGACCACGACTGTATATACAACCTTAATGGAAGTGTTTGGATGTTTTAAGGGCTTTTATAGACAGAACAGAGCAGCGGACTTTGTAAAAAGAACGGTAACACTTTTTTTGGTATAGCTCGGTTGGTAGAGCGGCCGTGCCAGCAACTTGAGGGTTGCAGGTTCGATCCCCGCTTCCGCTATCCTAGTCACTGCCGTTGTGTTCTTGGACAAGACACTTTGCCCACCTGCTCCCAGTGCCACCCACACTGGTTTAAATGTAACTTAGATATTGGGTTTCACAATACAAAGCGCTTTGAGTCACTTGAGAAAAAGCGCTATATAAATGTAATTCACTTCACTTCACTTCACTTTAGTATGGGGAACATATTCTAAGTGACAAAGACTTAATTAAGAGTTATTTGGACACTAAGGGAACATATTTTAAGTAACAAAGACGTAATTTAGAGTTATTTGGTTAGGGTTAGGGTTGGGGTTGGGGTTAGGGTTAGGGTTAGAGGGTTAGGGTTAGGGTTAGGGCCATGCAGAATAAGGCATTAAGAGCCAATATGTTACTAATTTGCATGTTAATAAGCTTCTAATTAATGGTGAATATGTGTTCCCCATACTAAAGTGCCACCACAAAAACATCCGTCGTCATGTGTCATAGTGAATGTGGATGGGCAAAATTCCCCAAAAAAGTGCAGTTCCCCTATTAAAATGTCCTTTGTTTTCACAAAAAAACTATTGTCAGACAAAGAGGATGACATTCAGACCTGTCATTGTTCTATATTAAAAAAAAGGCTTAAACTACCTTGCAGTTAAAAAAAACGACAAGTTTCCAACGCAAAACCACTTCGACCGTGTCATGTTATCCATAATTAAACAACAAATTGATGACGACGGATCTTCGAACCTGCCAGCATCTGTCTCCTCAGAGACTTGCGTTTTGACGTCTTTCCCGGCTTCCCTCGTGGTTGCTCGTCCACGGGGGGAATCTTAATGGGCTTTCTCAAATCCAAACACGGGGAGATAAACAACAAAGGACGTCTTGTTTTTAAGACATGTTCGAGACGAGTCTATCTCACGGCCGACACTCTCAGATAACATAGACATATGCACACCCGGCTGTAAATCTTGGCAGCGGGTAAACCTGTGCCAGGCTAAATCATTCAGGCGTGTGCAAAAATAAAAGTTTGTCCTCCTATTTTCGGTGGCCTCCTAACAAGCCGACAGGTGGGAGAGAGCAGAATGCCATCTACAGAGGCTGGCACTATGCAAAGATGGCAGACAGACAAGCCAACGGGGCTAATAACCATCCGCGGTCCACACGTCTTCAGCGGAGTGGCCTGGTGTAGACAACCGACACACGAGGGAGGAAGAGGGAAGCGATCAATAAAACCCACAGCCCCAGAAGGTATGTGGGAAGAAATGTGTTGAGGCAAAACAGGGCTCATTGCGAGCTAAACTGTCTTATCAGTGGGGTTGGAGCCGCATGCTGAATATCTCTCCAGAGAGCACGGGAAAGGAAGGGGGGATGCTGGATTCACTGGATTCACTGTAAGAGGCTTTTGGACAGGCCGTGCAATTTGAAACGTCGGAATAATTGGCCAAATGAAGGTTGAGCCTGCACACAAACAATTGTAAACGTGTTTGTGTGCACATGTCAATTTGAATGTACTGCACTTTCTTATCTGCTGACAACTTGATAACTGCTCCTGACTGCGCTTGTTTCACTAATCTATTTTAGCCGCATCTATTTTTAACCTAATGGTACATTTTCAGAGGGAAGTCAAAGATGAAAGCGACATTGTTTTGGAAATAGCAGAATGAAACAAATCATATTTATTTGTACAGTTCTGTATGAAGGACTATCATGATCTCGCATGACAGTTATACTTAGTTTCCTATATTTTGTATTTTCTGTCCGCCGCTCTTATTTTTCGTTCCACTTCCTGTTTGCTTCCATTTACCACTATCATTTTGCTTTGTTTGCATTGCGCTTCACATATATTTGCTCTTTTTGCTCTTATGTTTGCTACCTCTCTTTGATTATAATGTATCTTTTCTGCTGGATCTACTTTTTATTTTCTGCTGTGCTTTTTTTTTTTTGCTGCAGCTGTTACATATACTGTAATATTGTACATGGTAATTGGGATTTGTTATATATTGTTTATGTTATATAAAAATATAATATAATATATCAGTATATATTATATACTGTATATGTAATATGTAAATATTACATATATGTTATATTGTTACTATGGCACATTTTTAGTCTACGTTATACCTTTTGTTTTCAGCCTCTTTTTGTGCCCTTGTGTGTATTATCCTTTCCATCCTCATCCTTTCCATCCTTGTAACTGAGCTACTGTGTGAAACAATTTCCCTTGTGGATCAATAAAGATTGTCCAAGTCTAAGTCTAAGTCTAAGTGCACTTCTCAGATACACAGCTTAGTTTTTGTTGTTTTTGTTGTTGTTGCCTGCAATTTTCCTACTAAAAATGGTTTCTTTCATGCAGTTGCCTGCCGTCTCTGCAACCCGGCGTCCAGACATAGACCAGAATGTAACAAGTGACGCTACTAATATGAAGAATAATACGATTAAAAAGACAGAGTTTAATGATGTTCTATACAGTGGTATCTCATTTTTCTAAGATTTGGTTTTCGTATACCGTCTTGGTTATCTTACGGCCCAAAATTTACATAAAACAAACTCATCTGTTTGAACACATATTATTTTGAATATGACCAAACAATCCCACATGTTGGTGACTCATTCTCTTAACTTTGTTTATGGAATACAACTGCAAAATAGGCCACAATGGGTCTAGGGAAAATAGCGAATGCCGGGACTTTGATCAAGAAGGTAAAAAACACGAGAGTCGACAAATGTAAGATTCTTCAGTAAAGGTAAAAAAAGGATGTTAAATGTTCATTCTACTATTTAATTCGTCTTTTGTAAGTATTTTACATTGTTTTCTGCATGTAAAACTTTAAGTATTTTCTCTAAAATCTGTTTTGTAATATTATATTTGATTTATTTATTAAATGGATGCACATTATTTGTTAAGTTGTTTTTTTTCGTACGCGCTGGTTTTCATCAGACCTTTGGGTTTGGATTACTAATAAAACCCAAAGCACCACCAAATATGCAAAACCCAAAACCAGTGAAGTTGGCACGTTGTGTAAATCATAAATAAAAACAGAATCCAATGATTTGCAAATCATTTTCAACTTATATTCAATTGAATAGACTGCAAGGACAAGATATTTAATGTTCGAACTGAGAAACTTACGCTTTTATACCCAATCATGGCACCCACCTGTTCCCAATTAGCCTGTTCACCTGTGGGATGTTACAAATAAGTGTTTGATGAGCATTCCTCAACTTGCTCAGTCTTTTTAGCCACTCGTGCAAGCTTTTTTTAAACATGTTGCAGGCATCAAATTCCAAATGAGCTAATATTTGCGAAAAATAACAACTCGAACAATAAATATCTTGTCTTTGCAGTCTACTCAATTGAATAAAGGTTGAAAATGATTAGCAAATCATTGTATTCTGTTTTTATTCACGATTTACACAACGTGCCAACTTCACTGGTTTTGGGCTTTGTAGAATAATGATTCCAAAACAGAGCCTTGTGGTTTGCAATGATATGTCAAAGAATGCTCCACCAACACTTATTGAAATAACAATTTCTCTAATTGTTTTGATATATTCTAGTCAATACGGGAAGATTATGTGCCAGGGATTTATCGTCACTTGAATTGAAGGGATCATTTTGTGTAAAAACATTTCCCATCAAAAGGATATTATATGAAATAAAAGATTACAGATAATAAGATTCCTATCAACGCGGCGCGAGAAGTAATTTGCCTAAAACACATTTGGTGACACTGAGATCACATCTGTCAAAAAAATGATTAACTTTTGTAAATGAATGACTCTGTAACCAGGTAGTTCATATCCGGAAGGCATACTTGTTTAGCCCTGCTTTGATTAAAGATACAGTGTGATATTCATATTAGCATACTTCTCTGATAAGCTCCTTCAACTAAAATGAACATTTTGGAGGTGACATATTTCATTTAATCACTGAATCTGCTCCAACTCTGTGATTTTATATTCCAATAACACGCAGATTTCACCAGAGTACAACATATGTACTGTATCTTAAAAACAAAACTATAGTAGTAATCTAAAGGTTACTGGCTATTTGTTGGGTGCTTACTGTTCTTACTGTTTTAAGTGTTATATCCTCTTTTTCTTGAATACGTTTTTCTTAAATTAACTAATCATCCTCTACGGTTTCATTACCGTAGTCGGCACATACTGAATATATTGTTTCCCTTTATTTTGACTTGTTTTCCTTTCTAAATTAATTTCGCTATTGAGTGATTTCTAACCTATAGTGTGTGCAGTCATTGGCCGGTCATTATATGCAATGTCAATGATTATCCTCAGTCGTTTACAGTAGAGTACCGAGCAACTTTATTCACTGTCTTTTGAGCCAATTCATAAAAAGAATTGATACATGCATTGTGCCGTTAGGGGTGCACGTCTGATGCAAAGGCTGTTTAACACCTTTCTTACGTCACGACTCTGGAGACCGATGAGCGTTGTCAGCAGGTTTATTGACATTCAAAAGGGTGAAACTAAAAAGACAAACAATGCAGTCAATATATACATATCATTCAACCCTTTTTCGATTACGCATGCACCTCCTGGTACCCCAGCACCTCCAAAACCCTCAAATTTAGACTACAAACATCCCAGAACAAGCTAGTCAGGTTACTTCTAGACCTCCACCCCAGATCACACCTCACTCCCACCCACTTCTCCAAAGTGGGCTGGCTCAGGGTGGAGGACAGAGTAAAACAACTTGCACTGAGCCTAGTCTATAAAATCCGCTACACCTCCCTGATACCGAAGTACATGTCAAACTACTTCCTTAACGTAAATGACCGCCATAACCACACCACCAGAGGGAGCTCCACTAACCACATTAAACCCAGATTCCGATCTAACAAAGGTCTTAACTCATTCTCCTTCTATGCCACATCAATATGGAATGCACTCCCAACAGGTGTAAAAGAAAGGGCACCTCTATCCTCCGTCAAAACCGCACTAAAAGAACACCTCCAGGCAACTTCAACCCTAAACTAACACCCTCCCCCTTCCACATCCCACCTCCCCGGATTGTCCAGAGTCGTATTACAAAATAGCTAGTATTCTTCCTTCTTTCTCTCTCTCATAGTAAGGTGTCGGCCTTCTAGCAGTGGAATGCAGAGAGTAGAGATAACTCGGAGTAGTCTAAACAACGGGGGTGGGAGCGAGGGACAGAGGGAAGAACACATGAGTTCCGGGGTTTTGGGAGATCGATCTAGACTGGGCGAGGGAACGCTTCTGTACTGGATTTGGTCTCACGTTTGTCTTCAAAGCTTTGAGAATAAACCACAAAATACCAACTACTGCCTGGTGATCAATTTAAACTCCAGCTTATTTGCCATTAAAAGAACTTGGGAGTGGACAGCAGCTTAAAATCCCTGGGAGGAAGAGCTGTCTACGCAACAGTACTGAACTGTGCAATCTACTAATTAAAGTTTCAATCAATCAATCAATCTGTGGATGTAGCTTGTCATTGGACACCATCATAATGCTGTATCTTGACGAGAGCCGCCCAAAGTTGAATTGGGGCCCTCAGCAGATGTTTTTTTCTCCACACTTTTTGATTAATGTGAAACTATTTTCATACTTTTTTAAAAATGTAAACATGAATTACATTTTTAATTAAAAAAAATGTCTACTAAAATTATTGACGGGAAAGATATGTTTTTATTTTTTTTGTGCAAACTATTTTAACATCATCACAACTTACAATTATCAACTTTCCAAAATCACCTGTGATTTGAAACCAGGATCGCTCAGTCACACTGGCTCCCTGCCAGTGTGACTGAGGGGAAATGTTGACATTATATTCTTGTCAGTGACAGAGCAGGAAGCAGCTAGGAATATATTTGTGGTCAAATTTCATATATAATGCCTTGTCGTTCATGAATTGGCAATTTAAATGTGCTTCTCCCTGCAAAATTGGGCCCACAACAGATCATGCACATATACACCTATATGTCTGAGCCCGTCTGTTTTGCCAAAGAGTAAGAAGACAAGGCATCATTGCCAATTTAGTAAGTGTTCAGACCCGTCTAGATTAGAATAGAGTCACATCTGGGTTGGTTGGTTGCAGTTTATTTCGAACATGTATACAATTTCAGTATGATACATCACACGTGATCATTTTTCTTTTCAACATGTCCAAAAAGGAGTAGGAAGAAGCAGAGCTTATTTAATCCTACCCCTTTTCTTACTTAATAGTAATTCCAGTACTTACACATGTTCACTTCATGTTTTTCATTTGTACATGATTTACATCAATTCATTCTGAATACAATAGTTCTTTAGATGAATAGTTCAGTCAGTTATGAGTCACATAATGACATGAATATCATTTTCAATAAGTTTAACACGTTTTTCATAATTCTACCTTGTACTTTGTGAACACTTGGAGTTGGAACAGTTCCTTAAAGCGAATCATATAAGTACATTGTTTGACATATTTGCTTAATCAATTCCATGATTTAATTCCACAGCACACACACATTTTAAGTTACATTTTTCTGTAAGGTTATATTTCTCCTCTTTTGTTGAGAATAATCATTGTACATTCTTGGCTAGCAGATTATAGTTTTAATTTAATTTTAGCTGTTTGCAAATGCACCAAATCATTGAATTTCAATATTCTTGATTCAATAAATAACAGGTTTGTATGTTCTCTATATCCAACATTATATATTATTCTAACTGATCTTTTTTGTAACACCGTTAGTGAATGAAGTGTACTTTTGTAGTTATTTCCCCATATTTCTACACAATAACTCAGATATGGTAACACAAGCCAGCAGTAGAGAAAATGGAGTGTTCTTTGGTCCAGATTAGAACATATTTTGCTTTATTCATTAGTGAAATAAGGGCAGCATGGTGGAACAGCGGTTAGAGCTCGTGCCTCACAATAAGAAGGTCCTGTGTTCAATTCCTGAGCTTGGGGTCTTTCTGTGTGGAGTTTGCATGTTCTCCCCGTGATGCGTGGGTTCCCTCCGGGTACTCCGTCTTCCTCCCACCTCCAAAGACATGCACCTGGGGATAGGTTGATTGGCAACACTAAAAACTCTCTCCTGAACAAAACATAGTCACGTCATCAGCAAATAGCACTAACTTCAAGTCATTTGTAACTTTACAGATGTCGTTTATATCAAGATTGAACAATTTTGGTCCCAGTATTGATCCCTGAGGTACGCCACAATATACATTCAGCTCCGTAGACAGAAATGTGGTGACTTTTTCTGCTTTGTTTGGTAATTTTGAAGACTCCAACGCATGAACGCATGTATTGCGCCTGGTGTGATCCCCCACACCACCAAAAAAGCACTCTCAGGCGGATGTGTCTTCTGAGTTTATAGCTGCACCTTTATCGTTAAGTTTAAGTTAAGTTTTGCCTATCGTTTACCAATGTGGAGGGGGGCGTGGCCTGCGGACCTGCAACGAAGCGGGGTGTGCCAGGACGGGCTTTGAGATCAGCGACAGGTGCGTAGATTGCCCAGCTGGGCCTGCTTATCTAATCACCTGTCGCTCTGTTAAAAGGCAGCAGCCGGGGAGGAGAGATGTGGTGGAGCTGGAGCGAGAGCGAAAGAGAGACAGACAGAAAGAAAAAGACATTTGCTGAAAAGCAACCCGCTGAACTATTGGAGAGAATAAAACAGTATTGTGAACCTGAAACTGATCTGCCATGTCAGTGCTTGGTGGTCCGAGGAACCCGGAGGGGAGAAACCTCCACAACCATCATTATGAGAGACGTGATGATGGATTAAAAAAATGTTTTGCAATCTAAATATTTAATAGTAGCAATCAAAAGCCTTGCAATTCGCCTATAAAGCCCTTAAAAAAACCTCCAAGCACCTCCATTGAGGTTTTATATGCATGATGTAAGTATGTATGTAATATAGTAACGGGCACATTTATAATAACTTTTAATATTTACGTATTTTGATCATTTTAAGCATACGTGATGCATTAATTTCCAAAAACGCATCATGTGAGATGAGACAATAAACACAATAAATCATCACTTACTGTGCAATGTCTGCTGTCATTAGGATGTTCATATATTCCCATACAGGTGAAAAATACCTCATAATCTTCACAAAGAAACTGGGTGGGGGCAGGAGGTAATAAACGTTTTTGGTGTCGTTCTCGCCATTTTCGGGTCCTAAATGGCTGTCAAAGTGTACCAACTTGTTGGAATACCTACTCAAACTTCTTCTGTCCAGGTGAGATGCATGATTTATGAACTAGAATGAACTTACATGGAGCAAGGAAGTGAGAAGGCAGCAGACCCCTTGATGATGTAAACATAAGGCAAGGCAAGGCAAGGCAACTTTATTTGTATAGCGCTTTTCATACACAAGGCAGACTCACAGTGCTTCACAGACAACAAAGTGAAATGAAAGAAAATAAAAGCAAAATTAAAATGCAGACATAAGAACACACTGTAGTGATCACAGCACCGCTATAATTTGTTCGTCTGTGTTAGCACTTATAATAACAATATCACTAATACTTGGTTAATATTCAAGTCACAAAATGTATTGTTGGCGCCTTTCTAATAGACATTTGTTGGATTTTATGGGCAAAATAGAGGAGCTTCCATTGGCTCCGCTGAGAGCTGACTTTTCTGTACGTTTATTTACAAGTTAGAATGCGTCAAAAAAAAAAATCCATCTGTTGTCATGTCTTTCATAATGATTGTGAACAATAGGAACAATTCCAAAAAGTTCCCCAAAATATGTCCATTCTTACTCTTCTGTCTACACACTGTTTCTGCTTGCAAGTGCTGTGAATGCGTGCATTGACTAACATTATTGTCACCACAGCGCACATCATGTTGAAGAAAAAAAAAAAAAACGGTATTTTTCAAAAGCAGTATTGTACCATTTTTAACTCATTAGTACCTCTGTACCTTATTAGTACCGGCATGACGTACAACCCCACTTTCCACATATTCTTGTCTCTTTCACAGCGGCCATAGAATTACACGCACACGCCTCATAGCTTATTATGCAAATTACATGAGAAACCGAACAGTTATTGGTCCATCGTATTTTTTGTAAACTCCAGTTAGGTACCGCTGATGTCCATGAAAGAGTTTGCTGTAGTAAAGCCAAAGTGTCCCGTGTGTTGTGTTTTTAATAAGTGGAGACATATGGTTCACTTTGGGTAAGATCTGCACTTTTCAAGTGTGAGGCGAGTCAGACTGTGCGTGCCCAGAATACGTGCGAACTGGAGGGCGCTCGTGGCACGTCCACCTGACCGCCGACCTTTTTGCTGTCATCCTCGGTAGAAAAGGTGCGACTGAGGTGACATTCACGTCCCCGGTAATTATCTGGACTATGATGTGGGAACATTAATGATATATGAGGGCCCAGCCAGGGTGAGGGTGGCCGCTTCACAGGCCCTCATTACACAGCCATACTACAGAGGAAGAAAGGCTGCGCTGACGCACCCAGCGTTGATTGAACACATTTATAAAGAAATTCATCATATAAAAAGCCAGAACAAAAACATCCCACTTTTTGCGATTTTTTTTCAATTCAACACGATTCTCGATTCAAAAACGATTTTTTCCCGATTCAAAAGGATTCTCTATTCATTCAATACATAGGATTTCAGCAGGATCTACCCCAGTCTGCTGACATGCAAGCAGAGTAGTAGATTTTGGTAAAAAGCTTTTATAATTGTAAAGGACAATGTTTTATCAACTGATTGCAATAATGTAAATGTGTTTTAACTATTAAATGAACCAAAAATATGACTTATTTTATCTTTGTGAAAATATTGGACACAGTGTGTTGTCAAGCTTATGAGATGCGATGCAAGTGTAAGCCACTGTGACACTATTGTTCTTTTTTCTTTTTTTTTAATAAATGTCTAATGATAATGTCAATGAGGGATTTTTCATCACTGCTATGTTGAAATTGTAACTAATATTGATACTGTTGTTGATAATATTCATTTTTGTTTCACTACTTTTGGTTTGTTCTGTGTCGTGTTTGTGTCTCCTCTCAATTGCTCTGTTTATTGCAGTTCTGAGTGTTGCTGGGTTGGGTTTGGTTTTGGAATTGGATTGCATTGTTATGGTATTGCTGTGTATTTTTTTGTTGGATTGATTAATTTAAAAAATATATATATATATATATAAATAAATACATTTAAAAAAAAAAAAATCTATTTTTTAAAAATGAGAATCGATTCTGAATCGCACAACGTGAGAATCGCGATTCGAATTCGAATCAAATTTTTCCCACACCCCTAATATATATATATATATATATATATATATATATATATATATATATATATATATATACACTACCGTTCAAAAGTTTGGGGTCACATTGAAATGTCCTTATTTTTGAAGGAAAAGCACTGTACTTTTCAATGAAGATAACTTTAAACTAGTCTTAACTTTAAAGAAATACACTCTATACATTGCTAATGTGGTAAATGACTATTCTAGCTGCAAATGTCTGGTTTTTGGTGCAATATCTACATAGGTGTATAGAGGCCCATTTTCAGCAACTATCACTCCAGTGTTCTAATGGTACAATGTGTTTGCTCATTGGCTCAGAAGGCTAATTGATGATTAGAAAACCCTTGTGCAATCATGTTCACACATCTGAAAACAGTTTAGCTCGTTACAGAAGCTACAAAACTGACCTTCCTTTGAGCAGATTGAGTTTCTGGAGCATCACATTTGTGGGGTCAATTAAACGCTCAAAATGGCCAGAAAAAGAGAACTTTCATCTGAAACTCGACAGTCTATTCTTGTTCTTAGAAATGAAGGCTATTCCACAAAATTGTTTGGGTGACCCCAAACTTTTGAACGGTAGTGTATATATATATATATATATATATATATATATATATATATATATATATATATATATATATATATATATATATATATATATATATATATATATATATATATATATATATATATATATATTTGGTTAAAGAATATAACTTAGGTACCCCAGCTTTAAGATTGGTTGTTGGTTCAAATGGCAAATGTGCCAAAGTGTCTTTGAGCAAGGCATATAACTCCCTCTGTTGGTTGTTAGGTGCTCCAGTGTGACTAAATGGCTGCCCTTGCTGTTGCTGTAATTAGTTAAAAAGCAGAGAAACATTTAATGAATGCCTAATGTTTGCACATAACAATAAAGATCTTAATCTTATGAACAAGCTTCCAAGCAGCCACTAGTTTATTAATCGTAATTTATCACCTCGGTGCACTAAAATAAATATTGGCTTAACACCGCAATTAAATTATACGAGGGACTCAGAATGTCGAAATGAGAACTTTGAACTTAAGAGACTGCATTTTGCCCTCTTGTAACCAGAACGGACAAGATGTCTGATTATCCCTGATTAAAAATGATTAAGCGCCTACTTGCCCAAGTCAATGAGTATTGATTGAGAGAGGAGTGCTGAATGTGTCACTGGTGGGCTAATTCCAACAGCGCTTCAAATTTCTCCTTTTTAAATCAGAGAGGTGCTCATTGACGAGACGGAAATCATTAAAGCCGTCCACTTCTCTCCTGTACGAGGATTATGGATCTCTGGGCTGCAAGTTGTGTCCACCGCATGCATGCTGAGTAGGGACAAAGCCGCCCATCAATGTGGGAAGAGAATATATGATTTCCATAGAAAATAAAGATAGAGATAGAAAAATGGCAATCATGTGATCCAGGAGGCAATTAGATGTTCGCAGGCTGTATATAGTACGCCTTTATGTTGTGGACTTTTTTACAGGCTTGCCTTGCGCTAACAATCGCACGTGCATGACTTCTCGTCTAATCAGGTGTGGTATCCATGGAAACGGAAGGAGCGGAATGTCACACACAGCATCCTTGTCTCATAACACGACCAGCAAGCTGCGAGACTGCGGGGCTCTTGGCCTGCGTGGAACGTGTTAGTTTCCGTCTGAAGGCTTTAACTGCATTACAAACACGCATCACCTGCCTTGCAAGTTGCAATCTGGAAAAAACAAACCAACAGTAACAAAGCAGTGACTAATAGTTGAACTGGTGTGTTGGCAGTATGAGAGAGCAAGTTCATGCAGAAGGTCTCTCTTAACCCCACAACTGTGTTTTATTTTTCTTTTGTTTGTTGAATGTCACTGATGGTTGTGTATAGATACTGTATGTGTCCTGATATCAATCAACCAATCAATCAATCAATCAATCAATGTTTATTTATATAGCCCTAAATCACAAGTGTCTCAAAGGGCTGCACAAGCCACAACGACATCCTCGGTTCAGAGCCCACAAAAGGGCAAGGAAAAACTCACAACCTAGTGGGATGTCAATGAAAATGACTATGAGAAACCTTGGAGAGGACCGCAGATGTGGATGACCCCCCCCCCTTTAGGGGAGACCGGATGCAATGGATGTCGAGTGGGTCTAGCATAATATTGTGAAAGTCCAGTCCATAGTGGATCTAACATAATAGTGAGAGTCCAGTCCATAGTGGGGCCAGCAGGAGACCATCCCGAGCGGAGACGGGTCAGCAGCGCAGAGATGTCCCCAACCGATGGACAGCCAGCACTTCATCCTCTGCCCCCTCCCCTCCACAAGGGAGAGGGGCAGAGGAGAAAAGAAAAGAAACAGCAGATCAACTGGTCTAAAAAGGGGTCTACTTAAAGGCTAGAGTATACAAATGAGTTTTAAGATGGGACTTAAATGTTTCTACTGAGGTAGCATCTCTAACTGTTACCGGGAGGGCATTCCATAGTACTGGAGCTCGAATAGAAAACGCTCTATAGCCCGCAGACTTTTTTTGGGCTCTGGGAGTCACTAATAAGCCGGAGTTCTTTGAACGCAGATTTCTTGCCGGGACATATGGTACAATACAATAGGCAAGATAGGATGGAGCTAGACCAAGTAGTATTTTATACGTAAGTAGTAAAACCTTAAAGTCACATCACATTGTTATGTACAAACTAGGGTTGTACGGTATACCAGTACTAGAATAGTATCCCAGTACTAATGAATCAAAAACGGTACTATACTCTGTTTGAAAAGTACCGGTTCCCAATTTTTATTTGGTATGTTTTATTTTTGTTTTTTTCATGTCATAAAAAAATACAATCATGTGTGCTTACGGATTGTATCCCTGCAGACTATATTTATTGTTATTGATATATAATGTAGGAATCAGAAATATTAATAACAGAAAGAAACAACCTTTTTGTGCGAATGAGTATGAAATGGGGGAGGGAGGTTTTTTGGGTTGGTGCACCAATTGTAAGTGTATCTTTTGTGTTTTTTATGTTGATTTAATAAAAAATAAAAATAAAAATAAAAACACCTTTTTTATTTTTTATTTCTTGTGCGGCCCGGTACCAATCGATCCACGGACCGGTGGTTGGGGACCACTGCCGTGAGGCATTGATTGGCATCTGGCGATAATAGGGTTGTACCGGTACTGGTACAGTATCGCGGTACTAATGAATCAAAAACGGTACTATACTCTGTTTGAAGAGTATTGTTTGATTGATTGATTGAGACATTTATTAGTAGATTGCACAGTACAGTACATATTCCGTACAATTGACCACTAAATGGTAACACCCAAATAAGTTTTTCAACTTGTTTAAATCGGGGTCCACGTTAATCAATTCATGGTAGTACTGGTTCCCGGGCATGATAGTGCATCGCATGCTGGTTTTGCGAGCAGAGGAGCATGTTCGGCAGCACACAATCAAGGAGTACTTACAAACAGACACGGTGTGTAGACAGAAAACAAATGCCATTGGTGGATCTACACCTGACATCCACTGTAATGATATCAAGTACAGGAGCACACCTAGTCGATACTACTATGATTACATCTATATGTTTTATCGTCACAAAATCTTTTTTCCTTTTTATAAAATTCACATTATGTTTACAAACTCAGTAAATATGTCCCTGGACACATGAGGACTGTAACGACTTGGTATCGGATCGAAACCTACATTTGTGGTATCATCCAAAACTAATGTAAAGTATCAAACAACAGAAGAATAAGTGATTATCACATTTGAACAGAAGTGTAGATAGAACATGTTGAAATGGAAAATAACCAGATATAAGTAGATTAATAATACATTTTTACAGCTTGTCGTTTATACATTTTGTAACGACGGCGAGGAGGCATGATGATGCGTTGACTGTTCTTCCGAGATGCAGCAGGAACTCCGGAGACAGCGTGCAGGTAGGAAATGATTTATTCCCATAAATCATAAAACAAAGACAGGAACAAACTAAAAGAAGTGTGCCTAACACGAGGAAAGTTAGCGGAATAGCTCACAAGGAAACACAAAGACGGGACTTAGCCTGAGACACACACAGGGGAACTAGAAAACATCCAACGTAGCAGTTGCGTAAAGTAAACAAAAGCACCAGCCTGAGAGACGGTAAAAAGGCAGGACTAAATAGCCCTCTGATTAGTGCTCGGGAACAGGTGAACATCCCCAACACTAATCAGAGTCAGGTGAACATAATCAGCACCCATAACAAATGTTGACAAAATAATAGAATGATAAATGACACAATATGTTACTGCATATGTCAGCAGACTAATTAGGAGCCTTTGTTTGTTTACTTACTAATAAAAGACAAGTTGTCTTGTATGTTCACTTTTTTATTTAAGGACAAAATTGTTCTTGGATTGCAATAAGAAACATATGTTTAATGTACCCTAAGATTATTTGTTAAAATAAAGCCAATGATGCCATTTTTTTTGTGGTCCCCTTTATTTAGAAATGTATTAAAAAGTAACGAAAAGAATCTCAATACATTTTGGTACCGGTACCAAAATAATGGTACCAATATTGGTACTAGTACAAACAAACAGTTATTAAGACTCGCGTGGATTTACGCTCAAATCCAAGAAACGTTGTACGCACAAACAAGTTCAGAGTTATTAAAGTATGCACACACATTAATCCAAGCACATTTCTTTTGCACATCCCAATCAACCTAGAATTGTTGGAGTGCCTGGCCACTCCGTGTCCACGCCCCCTATTTAATTATCCACACCGTATTTAAATCAGCCATGTGCTTGACATTTCCAGACAGTCAGGAAACACAAAGATAATGAGCAAGACGGCAAAAAAGCAACATTTCACGGACAATGTCTTGGAGGTGCTTTTTAAGTTTGTCTAACAATTTACTCTTTTGCACTAGGAAAAGGTGTGGTTTAGTATTTCACACTCTATACAGGGCTTTTTAACATGAGTACACCTTGCACACAGAGACCTTGCAGCTTGTTAGAAGGATCTTAAGATGTGGTTTAACTAGAAAAAAAAAACAGAAAGTCAGTAACTTTCCCCGCTGACTTGCAATGATGCTGTACATACGGGATGTCAATCAATCATCAATCAATGTTTACTTATATAGCCCTAAATCACGAGTGTCTCAAAGGGCTGCACAAGCCACAACGACATCCTCGGCTCAGATCCCACATCAGGGCAAGAAAAATCTCAACCCAATGGGATGACAATGAGAAACCTTGGAGGGGACCGCAGATGTGGTGACCCTCCACCCGTTGGGCGACTGGTGCAATGGACGTTGAGTGGATCTAGCATAATATTGTGAGAGTCCAGTCCATAGTGGATCTAACATAATAATGAGAGTCCAGTCCATAGTGGATCTAACATAATAGTGAGAGTCCAGTCCATAGCGGATCTAACATAATAGTGAGAGTCCAGTCCATAGTGGGGCCAGCAGGAGATCATCTTGAGTGGAGATAGGTCAGGAGCGCAGAGACGTCCACAACTGATGCACAGATGAGTGGTCCACCCTGGGTCCCGACTTTGGACAGCTAGCGCCTCATGTAACATCTAGGTGGACACATACGCTCAATGTGCATCATGGGGGTTAATATCAGGACAGTTACGTGAATAAATGTACTCACCGAGAAGCCATCCATTCCGCACAGTGCCAGCATGTAGTCTCTTACCAACCATGCTGGTACTTAGAATGTACGAATCATGCGGTAAACCAGCCAGGCCACGTCAATACAATGTTGTGTCATTGCATTTGCACATCACATACGACCAATGCTCCAAAGCATTCACACAGATGGTTATCTACACCAAAATTCAGCTATTTGTTATTCAACTTCCACTTCTTCTTCTTCTCCAGATTTTGGCGCGCTCTACCTTCCACATGTTTCACCCGATTCAAACCGTTCCAACTTCCGACTGTTCAGCCAATTCGAGAATCGCGGGTTTTCCCTTGACAAATTCAGAAAATTCCCAGATTTCCCAGAAATCCAGGTTTTCCGGGACATTTTTCCCATTCAAAATGAATTGCCCGTTTTTCACTTCCACCATTTCCACATTTTTCAACCGATTCAAACCGTTCCACCTTCAACACATTCCACCATCCCTTTTTAAAGGGAGAACGGACACATTTTGGTCTAAAAAGTGTAGATAAAGGTGAGGCTATAAAACTGAAATGCTCTCAGGAAGAGGTGCTTTAAGACATGGCTGGCTCGCTAGCAGCAAACGTCCATCCGCAGTCGGCAGTGTTTTAGCTACTTCTAAATCACTAATCCTCGCCTCCATGGCGACAAATAAAGTACGTTTCTTACAGGTATCATCCCTGCAGGATGAGGAATAGCTAAACATGCTTCACTACACACCGCAGGAGGATACGATAGCTAGCACACCTGAATGTAAATGTGATGCCTTCACAATGTGGAATATATACTGTATGTTTTTTTTGTCAATCGCTTTTTATTGACAGAAGTTATAGCCGTTTTCCATCCATGTTAGTGTAAAGACAGAAATGAAGAGCGGAACTAATGTGTAGTGAAGTAGTTGCCCGTAGGTCCCTTTTTAGGTGTGGGTATTTCCTCCCCCTCCCCTCAGAGGAAACTTGGGAAGCTTCAAGGATTGTTTGTGTCTTCACTCTTCTTCAATCAATCAATCAATCAATCAATCAGCTTTATTGTCCATTCTTACATGTACAAGACACATAAGAACTGAAATTACATTTTCGGCACAATCCCGCTAAGAGCAGACATACGTTACAGGGAGACAAGACGGGACCGCCAACGGATCAGCCTCACTTAGGCGCTCCTTAAAAAGGTGGGAAAAAGGTGACATTGGGGAAGTGGGGAAGTAAAAAAAAATATCAGTCTGAGGCTGGACCCTCAGGA
This sequence comes from Entelurus aequoreus, assembly GCF_033978785.1. Lineage (NCBI taxonomy): Eukaryota > Metazoa > Chordata > Actinopteri > Syngnathiformes > Syngnathidae > Entelurus > Entelurus aequoreus. The sequence continues at coordinate 76,446,274 of NC_084734.1, read as the reverse complement.
ATGGTCCAGACTGAGTCCGAGGAAAAAAACCTCACATAGCATGGCACACATAAACAAGGTACATTTAATCACAACAACTCGCAACAGAGTCATCCAACAGGACCTTGGAGGCCAGCAGCTGCTGTTGAGCGCTGCTCAGCCCCCACAACCCCGGAGGAATAAAGCAGTGGTGAAGGCGTTGGTTTGGGGAGGGGTATGTGCGTGCATGTATGCCCAATTAACTTGGGTGAGATGTTGGATTGTCTTTATGGGCCGAGGCCGGCCCCAAGAGTTCAAGAGTTCAAGAGTCCGACCCAGGTGCTTTTGAAAAAAAGGGAAAGGTCAAAAGCGTCCATCTTTGAGGAGTCCTCGGGGGAGTGTTTTCAAACAGCCTGTTCCTCAAGGCCATTCGAGGGAGTCAAATCGTAGATTAAGATGTTGTTTTTTCTTCGAGCAGTCAAAACAATGACATTCCTGCTCTATATGCTGGCTCTGACAATTCCAATTTATTCTTTCTGTAACATCATCAAGATGGAATCTACCTTGCGATTCAAATCAGCAATCGCTCCAGTCTGTGATCCCACAGCACGACCCAATCCTTCCATTGCGTTGAACAGCCTGTTGGCCCCTTGAGTGGCTGCCATCGTCTTCCGAATTTGACGATACACCAGAGCAATGCCCAGCCCAATCAGCAAATGCCCTGCGATCACAGCTCCAAATAGGTAGATGTCTTCCACGTCCTCGATGGAAAGGACTGAGAGGCACATGATTCTCCAAGTATTCCAGGAGTCTCTCACGTACCCCGCAGCAATGGTTCCATCAGGGCAGCCAGGCTCCCCCGAGCCTCTTTTCCTTGTCGAAAAGACTGTGTCAATTGCGTCGAGAGTCCAGTTGATCAAATTCACTTTGATGTTTAGATTTGAGGACAGCTCAAGAAAAGAGGCTTCAAAATAGTTCAGACAAGACAAAAAACAAAGAGAGCAAGCAGGGAAGGAGGGAGCGGAGAAAAATGCGACCGCCCTCACTAGAGGCAAGACAGAAATTGGTCTCTTTAGATGATTTCCAGACAGTCAGGAAACACAAAGATAATGAGCAAGACGGCAAAAAAGCAACATTTCACGGACAATGTCTCGGAGGTGCTTTTTAAGTTTGTCTAACAATTTACTCTTTTGCACTAGGAAAAGGTGTGGTTTAGTATTTCACACATTATACATGGCTTTTTAACATGAGTACACCTTGCACACAGAGACCTTGCAGCTTGTTAGAAGGATCTTAAGAAGTGGTTTAACTAGAAAAAAAACCCAGAAAGTCAGTAACTTTCCCCGCTGACTTGCAATGATGCTGTACATACGGGATGTCAATCAGTCATCAATCAATGTTTACTTATATAGCCCTAAATCACGAGTGTCTCAAAGGGCTGCACAAGCCACAACAACATCGTCGGCTCAGATCCCACATCAGGGCAAGGAAAAACTCAACCCAATGGGATGACAACGAGAAACCTTGGAGGGGATCGCAGATGTGGGGATTTCCAGAATTCCTGGTTTTCCAAAGCCCTATTGCCACCCGTTTTTTCTGGTGACTACTCCTCACACATTTTTCAACCCATTTCAACCGTTCCACCGTCAATGCACTCCTCATTTTCAGGACAAAAAACAATTTAGTTAAGAAACTAGAAAAATTCCAGGAATTTACACAATTCCTGGTTTTCCAAAGCCCTATTTCCACCCTTTTTTCTGGCGACTACTCCTCTCACATTTTTCAACCCATTTCAATCGTTCCACCGTCAAGACACTCCTCATTTGCACGACAAAAACCAAGTTGGTTAAGAAACTAGAAAAATTCCAGGAATTTCCAGAATTCCTTGTTTTCCAAAGCCCTATTTCCACCCTTTTTTCTGGCGACTACTCCTCCCACATTTTTCAACCCATTTCAACCATTCCACCGTCAATACACTCCTCATTTTCAGGACAAAAAACAAGTAGGTTAAGAAACTAGAACAATTCCAGGAATTTCCATAATCCCTGGTTTTCTAAAGCTCTATTTCCACCCTTTTTTCTGGCGAATACTCCTCCGACATTTTTCAACCCATTTTAACCGTTCCACTGTCAATACACTCCTTATTTGCAGGAAAAAAAACAATTTGGTTAAGAAACTACAAATAATCCAGGAATTTGCAGAATTCTTGGTTTTCCAAAACCCTATTTCCACCCTTTTTTCTGGCAACTACTCCTCCCACATTTTTCAACCCATTTCAACCATTCCACCGTCAATACACTTCTCATTTGCAGGACAAAAACCAAGTTGGTTAAGAAACTAGAACAATTCCAGGAATTTCCAGAATTCCTGGTTTTTCAAAGCTCTATTTCCACCCTTTTTTCTGGCGAATACTCCTCCGACATTTTTCAACGCATTTTAACCGTTCCACTGTCAATACACTCCTCATTTGCAGGACAAAAAACAATTTGGTTAAGAAACTAGAAAAGTTCCAGGAATTTGCAGAATTCTTGGTTTTCCAAAACCCTATTTCCACCCTTTTTTCTGGCGACTACTCCTCCCACATTTTTCAACCCATTTCAACCATTCCACCGTCAATACACTCCTCATTTGCAGGACAAAAACCAAGTTGGTTAAGAAACTAGACAAATTCCAGGAATTTCCATAATTCCTGGTTTTCCAAAGCCCTATTGCCACCCTTTTTTCTGGCGACTACTCCTCCCACATTTTTCAACCCATTTCAACCGTTCTACCGTCAATACACTCCTCATTTTCAGGACAAAAAACAAGTAGGTTAAGAAACTAGAACAATTCCAGGAATTTCCATAATTCCTGGTTTTCCAAAGCCCTATTTCCACCCTTTTTTCTGGCGGCTACACCTCCCACATTTTTCAACCCATTTCAACCGTTCCACCGTCAATACACTCCTCATTTGGAGGACAAAAACAATTTAGTTAAGAAACTAGAAAAATTCCAGGAATTTCCATAATTCCTTGTTTTCCAAAGCCCTATTTCCACCCTTTTTTCTGGCGACTACTCCTCCCACATTTTTCAACCCATTTCAACCGTTCCACCGTCAATACACTCCTCATTTGCAGGACAAAAACCAAGTTGGTTAAGAAACTAGACAAATTCCAGGAATTTCCAGAATTCCTGGTTTTCCAAAGCCCTATTGCCACCCTTTTTTCTGGCGACTACTCCTCCCACATTTTTCTACCCATTTCAACCGTTCTACCGTCAATACACTCCTCATTTTCAGGACAAAAAACAAGTAGGTTAAGAAACTAGAACAATTCCAGAAATTTCCATAATTCCTGGTTTTCCAAAGCCCTATTTCCACCCTTTTTCTGGCGACTACTCCTCCCACATTTTTCGACCCATTTCAACCGTTCCACCGTCAATACACTCCTCATTTGCAGGACAAAAACAAAGTTGGTTAAGAAACTAGAAAAATTCCAGGAATTTCCATAATTCCTTGTTTTCCAAAGCCCTATTTCCACCCTTTTTTCTGGCGACTACTCCTCCCACATTTTTCAACCCATTTCAACCGTTCCACCGTCCAGACACTCCTCATTTGCAGGACAAAAATCCAAGTTGGTTAAGAAACTAGAAAAATTCCAGGAATTTGTAGAATTTGCCCCAGCATTCAAAATCCGGCACACAGGAAGTCCCAAGTTTAAAAAAAAATATTTGTATCTTTATTTTTTTAATTTATTTTTTTCATCTTTCCTTTCTAATCCATTTTCTACCGCTTGTTATTTTTGGTGTCTCCTAGCCGCTCAGGCAAATCATCTTGTCTAAAAATGAATTTTCCCATCGATAACGTGACAATGTTAAATGTTGATGAACATCAATGTTAATTGATGTTAAATGACAAAACGGATTATAAAGACAATGTTTATATATATATATATATATATATATATATATATATATATATATATATATATATATATATATATATATATATATATATATATATATATATATATATATATATATACAGCCTGGCCCCCGGCCAAATTTTTTTAACCCAATGCGGCCCCCGAGTCAAAAAGTTTGGGACCCCTGGTCAATACACTCCTCATTTTCAGGACAAAAACTAAGTTGAATAATTTATATCCAATTAATTTGTTTCAGTCCAAAACATGCATCAAAATTAATTTAAGTTTGATTAAAAAGGTATAAAAATGGTTTCAAATGAATAAAAACGTTTGAAAAATGTTTGAAATGTGCTGGGCTTCGAAATATAATCTGTTTAGGGCCCCAATGTAGCCAGGGTTGGCCCTCCATGTACTGCTGCCAATTAGCTGAATGCTCTGGTATTTTTTGAGCATGAATAAAGTCACGGCACCCTTTACACCTCACTGCTCCCTCCACCCAAAACAGGGCCTGCTCACTGTTCACCTAACATGCATGTTTATAGACTGTGGGAGGAAACAGCGAGGAGAACAAATAATCACAACTCTACATGTAGAGGTGTGAGCCAAGATTTGAACCTAGATGGGTGTGAAGGCAGACATGCGGCAGCGAGCAACCCACATACTGTCTTGTCTAAAAATAATTATAGTTCAGGACCATATGTTGCAGTCAGCTATCCTTATGTGCACGACACAATTAGAGTGCATTGCAGATAGCTTTGGGATGATGAAAGATGAGAAAGGAAGCGCTCCGATCCATCCACTGAACACGAGGGTGTCTCGTCAGGTAATGTGGTCAGGGCTCGTCTGCCGCCGCGACACTCGAATAAACTTCTATTCCATTCTACTGGGGAGTATGGTTCATTTAAGTAGAAGCATGGTGAGTGGGAGTACCGGTAGCCTGAATGTGAACGTGAGCAATGGCCATAACTAGTAATTTACTGCAGGCAAGGTCAAATTGCTCACTGATTGCTGAGATGTGCTTAAATGAGGGGTAGAAACTGCTGCAAGGTTTCTTCCACAATCTAAACACTTTTGTACGCACACACACACACACAGAAAATCAATAAGGAAGAAAAAAATCAGCCCTTATAAAAATAACAATGCGACATTTTCATTGACACTGAGTCAATAGTGCAGTCGAATTAATGTTATGCATGACGGTTTTACAATTTTTTTTTTTTAAAACCAAATTATTGCTATGAGTTTTCCCCTAGATTTCATTAGACTGTTATGGGGTTCCTAATTTCCCTGATTTATGATGTTTGCTTGATTATTTAATCATGTGTTTACCTTTCCAACACATATACGCGTGTTCTTTGTCCAGGCCAGAACCAAAATAAAAAAGTGTATGTAATTAAAAGGTATTGTAACACTTTGGTAGGTGGAACATGTTTACCATTAGAAGCTTTTAAGTCCCATCTTAAAACTAATTTGTATACTCTAGCCTTTAAAAAGTCCCCCCTTTTACTTTTAGACCAGTTGATCTGCCGTTTCTTTCTGGCGACTCAAAATTTTCAACCCATTTCAACCGTTCCACCGTCAATACACTCCTCATTTGCAGGACAAAAACCAAGTTGGTTAAGAAACTAGAACAATTCCAGGAATTTCCAGAATTCCTGGTTTTCCAAAGCCCTATTGCCACCCTTTTTTCTGGCGACTACTCCTCCCACATTTTTCAACCCATTTCAACCGTTCCACCGTCAATACACTCCTCATTTTCAGGAAAAAAAACAAGTTGGTTAAGAAACTACAAAAATTCCAGGAATTTCCAGAATTCCTGGTTTTCCAAAGCCCTATTTCCACCCTTTTTTCTGGCGACTACTCCTCTCACATTTTTCAACCCATTTCAACCGTTCCACCATCAAGACACTCCTCATTTTCAGGACAAAAACCAATTTGGTTAAGAAACTAGAACAATTCCAGGAATTTACAGAATTCCTGGTTTTCCAAAGCCCTATTGCCACCCTTTTTTTTGGCGACTACTCCTCCCACATTTTTCAACCCATTTCAACCGTTCCACTGTCAATACACTTCTCATTTTCAGGACAAAAAACGAGTTGGTTAAGAAACTAGAACAATTCCAGGAATTTCCATAATTCCTGGTTTTCCAAAGCCCTATTTCTACCCTTTTTTCTGGCGACTACTCCTCCCACATTTTTCAACCCATTTCAACCGTTCCACCGTCAATACACTCCTCATTTTCAGGACAAAAAACAAGTTGGTTAAGAAACTACAAAAATTCCAGGAATTTACAGAATTCCTGGTTTTCCAAAGCCCTATTGCCACCCTTTTTTCTGGCGACTACTCCTCCCACATTTTTCAACCGTTCCACCGTCAATACACTCCTCATTTTCAAGACAAAAAACGAGTTGGTTAAGAAACTAGAACAATTCCAGGAATTTCCATAATTCCTGGTTTTCCAAAGCCCTATTTCTACCCTTTTTTCTGGTGACTACTCCTCCCACATTTTTCAACCCATTGCAACCGTTCTACCGTCAATACACTCCTCATTTTCAGGACAATAACCAAGTTATTAGTAAAACACACCTATTCCTGACTGCCTATTCATTGTAATCTTCTTTTCTTCTCTATCTTTGTTGTTGTTGTTGTTGTTGTTTTTTTTATCCAATTTGATTTTATTGTTGTGATTTTGTATGGTGTCCTTGAGTGCCCAGAAAGGTGCCTTATAAATAAAATGTATTACTATTATTATTATTATTAATAAATACTTAATAATGACTAATTAAGAGCCAATATGTAACTAATTTGCATGTTAATAAGCAACTAATTAATGGTGAATATGTGTTCCCCATACTAAAGTGTTACCGAAAGTATATGGCGTAAGATGAGTGGTGTAGCTGAGGTCCAATGTCAGGTGATTAAACACATGTTCCTTGTCAGTGCTTACTAGTGGTAACAGTCCTCAGACTTGGCATTCTAAATACCTAAATTAAGGGTCAAATATGTATAAATGTGTAATAATAGCGAAGGATACTTTCTTGTGCATGTAGTGGTCAAAGTTCCTTTTGGTACATTTTGGCATATTTTGTTGACAGCTAATTAATGTTCTCTGCCTCTGCCTCTTGTTTGATTTACAGTAAGAACAAACCAAGCTGCTTATTTCACTTGTGGTAACGGAACACTTAGTATATTTTTCTTCAATATTCTATACTCAGTCTTACATCATTGAATATTTAATTCAAATGCATTACCTGCTGGGAAGGATGCCAGTGAGCGTAATTAGATCTGATTAAATTTAAATTGAGAGGAGTGCTGAAGCAGATTGTTTCCAAATGAGACCTGCCTTCTTTTGGCTCGACAACACCTACTGTATGTTGCATTAGACAATACAGTGGTTGTTTGCTGACCTTTAAAACACATTTTCGTATGGGTCTCTGTGTGTGGTTGACAGGAACAAAACCTCTAACTCTAATTCTTTATTTGTTTGTAAAAAAAATACCATTGTTTATACGGGACAATGGGGCTTTACACCTAACAATCACCTACTTTTGTGCTCAACATACACACATATAATTCTTCCTGACTGCTTTAAAGGGGAACTGCACTATATTAGGAATTTTACCTATCGTTCACAATCATTATGAAAAACATGACAACGGATGTTTTTTTGTTTTTTTTAATGCATTCTAACTCGTAAATAAACGTAAACAAAAGTCCGCTTACAACGGAACCAATTGGAGGTCCTCTATTCTGCTCATAAATCATCTGATTAACAACCAACAATACTCCATTTACATTTTGCAACTTGAATATTAATCAAGTATTAGTGCTATTGTTATTATATGCGCTAACGCGGACAAACTATTTATAGCATCGACGTGATCACTACCGCGTGACCCTATGTTTACATCATCGAGGGGTCTGCTGTTTCCTCGCTTCCCTGCTTCTTGGAAGTTTATTCTAGATCGTAAATCATGCATCTCACCTGTTAAGTAGATAGCTAAGGATATAATCCGACAAGTTAGTACACTTTGACAGCCATTTAGGACCCGGAACTGGTGAAAACAACACAAAAAGACGCTTGGTTCCCACCCCCGTTTCTTCGCGAGGATTATGAGGCATTCTTTATCTAAAATGGGAATATATGAACATCCCAGCAGTCGGCATCCTAATGACATCAGACATTGTACAGTAATTGATGTTTTATTATATTTGTTGGCTCTCACTAAGTCTGCAGTGAGTAATAATCAGCGATGAAGAAAAACCAGCAAACGTGATGTGTTTTTGAAATTAATGCACCGCATATGCTTCAAATGATCATAATACGTGAATATTAAATATTATAAATGTGCCTGTAACTACATGCATTAAAAAAAATAACATCCATCGTCTTGTCTCTCAAATTGAATGTGAAAGATAGGCAAAATTCCCAAAAAAGTGCAGTTCTTCTTTAAAGGAGTCATATTATGATTTATTTTCTACATTTAAAACACTTCAATATGGTTTACATAACATGTAATGTGGGTGCTTAGGTCAAAATTCCGCATAGATTTGTCTCTTCACAATGCGCCGTTTTGTCTGATTTACATCCTCCCGTCCACGCCCCCTTCGACTGCGTCCCCACACTGTCAGTCATGTAGTAGTTATTAGCGCTTCCATATCAAGTCTCCTGGACAGATATAAGTTAGAACTATACGCTACTTTTTTGATCAGAAATGGCAACAGTGGGGGATGCATGTGCATGTACGAGCCAGTCTGTCCCCCAACAAAGGGATCAAGAAAATAAATAAATTATTGACAACAACTTTGGACTACAACTTAATAAAAGTTGAGGACTCCTGCAAAGATCTTTGGGTAGACCTCTACCATATATGGAGATTGTTGCTGACTTAACTAAGGCAAAATCCATCACAATGGTCTCAAATTCAAAAAGGCTTGTTTGGAAAGAGGCACAATTATTTAATTAACTTTGCAACCATACCTCCATGATTTGGATTCACATTTTTAGTTATGGGTATCCCAAATACACAAAAACAGGTAAAAAGTTGTTTTTTGTAAAATATGACCCCTTAAGAAAGTAATGGTTTTAAATAGAAAAAATGATAACAATAATCTTGTTTTCCCCATCCCTGCCCTATTGTTTGAAGTATTTCCCTCTGCAGAAACAACATGATGTGGTATAAATATTATAATGAGACTAACTATTTTCATGAGGACAATTGGTGAACCCTCTCTTAGTGGACCACTTTTGCAAATTGAACATTTCAAAACATTCTTAAAAGCGGCTTTTCACAGAAACCAAATTTGGTAATGGTGATAAATTATTGAAATCATGCCATCCCAAAGTAAGCATGTTTAAACTCAGGTACTACGGGGCTGCAGCACAACAAGAGTTATTGTCATATTTTTTTATGCCCTGCTTCCTGCACAAGTCGGCCTCGGCCTGCCTAGCGACTGAAGGGTCTATAAATGTTCCATGCTCTGCGTCCTGTGAGTTACAAGGCTCTGGGCAGGCAATAACTCACACCATTAAACATAACGAGGGCCTAGACATCAGCAACAATGAAAAATCATGTCTAATCTTAAAATGATGTGATGTAATATTAATTTCCTTAATGTCATCAAGTTGGCAAGACGTCACACGGTGACTGACAGGTGCGCTGAAAGTAGGATTATTCGGATATGATCACTTGGTTTCCAATTTGCTTCTCGATATTTGGATTACGTCGTATTCTTTTAGGTACAACAACAGCTGTCCCATTTGCCGGAATACAAATGACCAACATGGACGATGATTGACACGTAACACCGCCCAATAATTGCTGAGGGCGGGGCTTATACAGGAACACGGGTCCCAGCAAAATGGATGAATAAATGCCGACTGAGATGAGGGATGTCAATTGTAAGCAATGTTCAAAACATGACTTTTAAAAAGTAATTAATTTATAGTTACTCGTGACTTTCCCACAGAAGTTGTCACGGCGCGGACTCGAACCCGTTTTTCCTCAGCCCACGCAGCGACAAGCCTGCAGACGATCAGCAATCTGCACACTTGGGAATGATGAGGGCGAGTGGTATAAGGACCAGTGGACCCTAGGATCCTTGCGGGAACTTGGTTTCTCGATGGTGAACCGTAAGCGACAAGCTTTATGCTCTCTTCGTGTTTCCTCTCCGTGGCTTGATTTGTCCCCCTGTCTTCTCCCTTGTGCCCGCAGTGTTTTCCTTCCGTTGCCCTGGATCTCGACTGCTTCCCTCAACCCTCGACCCCCCCCTGGACACGGACCTTGTCGCCTCTCTCCCTGCCCCACGGACCTCACTTGGATCACGGACCCCTTTCGCCTAGCCCCCTTTGGATTTGTCTGCTTCCTCATCCAACATCACGGTAACACACAACAGTTAATTACACACATAGTTTAACACCACACACACACTCTTGGATTTTGGTCACACACTCCATTCCTGAGTTTAAGTATAGTTAGTTAGTATTGTTTACAATTATTATGTAATTATTTACGACATATATAATAAATCATTGAATATTACTTCCCCCAGCAGCGTCGACCTCTGTCCCTCGGCCAGCAGCGCCGACCTCTGCCCCTCGGCCAGCAGCGTCGACCTCTGCCCCTCGGCCAGCTCCTCAGCTGCCCTTCTCGTCTCCGGCTCCGATGACGTCTGCTGCTTCCACGCCGCCGATGACGTCTGCCGCTTCCACGCCGCCGATGACGTCATCCTCTTCACCTCCGACTTGTCCTTCTCATTTCAGGCGAGACGCACCATGGCGCCACTTGCGCCCGCCTTCCCGACGACCAAGATGGTGGCCGTTCCTTCGTCGCCCGCCTCGCCGGCTTCAGCGGCATTCTACTCGCCACCGCCACCAGACTCATCCCCGGTGGATTCGGGGACACTTGGGCCGGCGACCCACCACCAGTTCGCCCCTCCGCCCTCCCTTGACTTACGTGCCTGGGTTTTTTGTGGTTCCACTTCTAGGACATCTGGGATCTGTCCATAAGGAGTGAAGTGAAGTGAATTATATTTATATAGCGCTTTTCTCTAGTGACTCAAAGCGCTTTACATAGTGAAAACCCAATATCTAAGTTACATTTAAACCAGTGTGGGTGGCACTGGGAGCAGGTGGGTAAAGTGTCTTGCCCAAGGACACAACGGCAGTGACTAGGATGGCGGAAGCGGGGATCGAACCTGCAACCCTCAGGTTGATGGCACGGCCACTCTACCAACCGAGCTATATATATATATATATATATATATATATATATATAAGGAGGGGGATACTGTAACGGCCAGGGCGCATTCCAATGCGCCCTCATCCTTGCGCTCGGCTTGTCGCACCTTGGGACACGCCCAGGGACGCGCCGCACGCGTCTCCGCTCTGCAGCAGCTGCCAGCTGCAATCATTCACCGGAGATCGGCGCACCTGTCGGTAATGAGGAAGCTGCTTTCAAAAGCCTGCTGAACCGGCCATCAGGCGCCGGAATATAGTCTTCTGTTGGCGTTCAGTAAGCAATCATCCTGCTTGATACAATCCTGCTCTCTATGTGTTTTGCCCCTCCGTGTTTTCAGTGCGTGTTTTCTTGTGTCGTCCTCGCAGTACCCTCTGTCACCTTGAAAGTGAGCTGTGCGTCTCACTTTTCCCTGGATCTCCCTCTGGACTCTGACTGCCTCCCTCGATCCTTGACTTCCCCCGCATTGGACTCGGACTTGTAGACTTCTCTCTACCCTGGACTTCCTCGTCTCTTGACATTTGGTAACCCACACTTCAGGTAATCTACACACATAGTCCCACACATACACTCTTGGATTTTTTCACACACCATTCTATAGTTTATTAGTATTGTTAAATATTATTATTTTATATATATATATATATATATATATATATATATATATATATATATATATATATATATATATATATATATATATATATATATATATATATATATATATATATATATATATATATGTTGACTATATATATAATACATCTTTGTATATAATCCCCTGGTGTCAGTTGCCGTCATCTTCCCCTGCAAACCATAACACATAACAGAAGTAATTGAATTACTAATGGAACTACTCCTAATAAAGGTAATACATTACTAAGGGAAGTAATTATTGTCATAATTAAATAAATAAAAAACCTTCATTAAAGCAATGTGTGCAAGTATGTGCCTTTAAAAGGCGGAGTCTGTTGACGTGTGACATCAACAGGAGAGACAGACAGAGCAGCATTAGCTCAGGTGTGTTTGTTAGCTGTTGAGAGATGGCAGCTTTGATGAAACTGTTCACTGGATTAGATAGACAGATAGTACTTTATTGATTCCTTCAGGAGAGTTCCCTCAAGAAAATTTAAAATTGTATTGCCTCTGGTTAATAAAGAGATTAAATGTGCTTTGACGGCTCTAGTCTTCTTATCGGGGTATCAATACGTGGTATTGTAGGATTGCAAGCTTGTCACTTCAATCATTGATTGGTTATTTGTTATTCCCACATATTAGTAGTAGTGTGTGTATGAGTGTGTGTTGTTTGCTGTGTGATGTTGCCTCTTCCTTTGTGATATCAAGTTTAGTGGGTTGCTGGTTATTGCTTGCATTAGTAAAAATGTATTTCCTGCATTGAACTTGCTGTGCTTCTGACGCTGTCTTGTTGACATAAGACCACGTCAAAAGTAGCGTGCCACGTTATATCAAATGTATTGGTAACAGTGTTGTTACGTACAAAAAAAGGAGTTAGATTACTTGTTACTAGTAAAACGCTGTTATTCCGAACACTGGTTGTAAGTCAAATAATGGTCTATTTGGGGTTTTTAACTAAAGAACTGAAATCTAAACAAAAATCCAGTGTGATTTTGAAATAATGGGGTGAGAGGACGTCTGATCAAGTCACCAAACCTAATTTTGCACTGAGAGAGGGTCCAAAATGAATACAATTCAGTAGATGTGTACAACACAAGCAGGTATTGAGTATTGTTGGGCTTCGAAAGTCCACAAGGTCACATTATTTGATGTGTTGCAACATACTAATGTATTCTTTAAAATCTGACTCCTATTTTGGAGTCAATAGATGCCTGCTTTAAATTGACACAACGCTGGCGCAATTCATTGACACACTCGCACAGAGGACACGCAGGGCATTTGTTCAGACGGGAGAAGTTCATTTATATTTTTTATTCATCCATGTTATGTAGATTTATGTCATTACATACCTCTGTGATTAAAACCTCTCCCTCTGACACCACAGCGCCTCAGCAGAGCGCTGCGAGCAATAAATGGCAATCTGTTAACGCCGTACTTCCTCTGCCACGATCATCTGTTACGGTGTGACAATCAAAGTTCCGCAATTAACCTGCTCAGTCACCCCACACTGAGAGCGACTGCTGGACTGGAGCACAACTTCAGAGGTGGTAAATGGAGTTAAAAGCAACACGGGGGGGCGTGAAGCTTGGAAAAGAAATATGACGTAAGATATTTTGCATGCAATGTTAGATAACGATCACCTTCGTAATGTCAGGTTCAGTGGACCAACGAGACGTTTTGATTATTAATTGGAGTATATTTCTCATGGTAACTATAACATCATTCATTACAAGGTAAAACTCAAAAAAATGTAATATTGTGCGAACCTCAAAGTTAATACCTCGTTAACATTTAAATTACAGTATAACAAATAAAGGGCATGGCGTATCTAACTTTGCCATGAATGAGTTCACATTTGAAGTTCAATTGCTGAAAAGAAGGGACTTTTTGCACGATATTCCAATTTTTTGAGTTTCACCTGTGTGAATGAAAGCCAGCAACTGTGTCAACTGGAATTCAACTGATCAACTAACAAAGAGAATTATATAAGATTTTAAAAAGTATTATTTTGCATTGCTTTGATTTGTTTGTAAACTAGAGTTGACAAGTAGATATGGTGATTTGCATCCTTCTTTGTGGCAGTTGTTGGCCAATACGGCCCCAATACTTGGTACCTGGGAATTGATACCGGTACTCAACGGTGTGAATGATCTGTACTTCTATGTGTTCAAACGTGTTAATAATTGTTTTTTTTTGTTTTTTTAACATTTATTTAACATTTAACACTGTACTGTGCTGTCCAGTCAGCTTGCTCACTTCTGTGTCTCATTTGCAAGTATTGTACTGAGCTGTATTATATAGTACACTTTGCATGCAGTTGCAATTCCAAGACGTTAGATGGCAGTAGTGGGCGGTGTAGCTTAGATGGTTATGCGGCCGGCCAGACACTTGATTTGAATCCGGCTTCCGCTATCATAGCCATTGCTGTTGTGTCCTTGGGCAAAACACTTCACCCACCTTGCTCCCAGTGCCAACCACATTGTATAAATGTAGCTCAAATGTAGATGATGGGTTTCTCAAGGTAAAGTGCTTTGAGTCTTCAGAGAAATAGGGTTATATAAATATATGTTCTATACAAATATAATTCGGGGCAGCGTAGCTCGGCTGGTAGAGCGGCTGTGCCAGCAACCTGAGTGTTCTAGGTTGAATCCCCGCTTCTGCCACCCTAGTCACAGCTGTCGTGTACTTGGGCAAGACACTTCACCCACTTACTCCCAGTGCCACCCACACTGGTTTAAAAATCAAACTTAGATAATGGGTTTCACTATGTAAAGCGCTTTAAATCACTAGAGAGAAGCGCTATATAAATATAATTCACTTCAGTGTGTACATTGCCTTATACAGGAAGCAGTCTTTGCCATTAAGTTCAATATGCCATTTTTTTTTGGTTGATCCATACAATGTGTGTATAATGTAAATATTGTAATTATTACACAACAGCTGTTTTATTGTATTGTACTTCTTAATTGTAGTTTTCTTTATGTTGTATATTTGTTGATCGGTCATTCTCCTAGGACACAGTGACTGTGTGATGAGCCAAGAAGACGCCAACAAGGAATCGTCCAACAAAAAGCTTTGTTTGTTTCAGGGAGCCTCAGACTGGAACTGCAGCTTCCAGGAGAAAGAGTATGGGCCTGATTACTCTTCTGATGTCCTCTCGGACCACTGTTCTTAAATACCTTTTACACAAAGACACTTACTCTTTGTAGTTCTCGCCTTTGGGTCGACCAGTTTGGACAACACCCAGTTTTTTTGTACAAATCTAGACAACACCTGGGCGTTGTCACTTTGCTCAATGAAGTCGGGTGACCTCCAACCCCTGATCTCTACTCCTATGTCGTTATTGTGTTTACACTTCCTCCTAAAATCCAACTGCTGCCATCCTTAAAATTCCCAAATCTCCTGGGGGCAAAAGCCACCACTCTCTGGAGAACTGTGATGGACATCTGCACCCAAAGCTGTCTAAGGGCATATTTCCTTAACAGGATAATCCTCTAAAGCAGTGGTTCTCAAATGGGGGTACGCGTACCCCTGGGGGTACTTGAAGGTATGCCAAGGGGTACGTGAGATTTTTTTTAAATATTCTAAAAATAGCAACAATTCAAAAATCCTTTATAAATATATTTATTGAATAATACTTCAACAAAATATGAATGTAAGTTCATAAACTTAACATCAAATCAAGTAGGCTATTCCATTCATTACCATAAACCCAGCACTTTTTTCCTGTTGTGTTGGTATGGAAAATGGTAACATTACTTGGAGGCAGTCCGAAAGTGTCCACATGTTTGCTTGTTTCCCGGCAAAGTGTGTGAGCCGGTGTGACTCTGCAACCGGACATGTCGTCACGTGCAACTAGGTATCCAAATATGCCACCGTTTTGATTTTACGTGAATCATTGTATACCTCGTGGTACTAACGGATTTCAGCCGGTGCCTATAAAAGTACCGAATTCGGTATGCATCCCTAATCACTGCTGAACTGGAGCCTATCCCAGCTGACTTTAGGCAAGAGGCGGAGTACACACTATATTGGTCGCCATTCAGTCACATGTAAAACTGCCAACTCAGCTCTGTCATAGTGCAGTACGCCGTTCATAAATGGAGGATGGATTTATCTGCTTCACTGTTAGAAGGAGCTACAACTAGTTGAAGATGTCTTTGCCTCGTACAGAACCTGCTGACCTGCCATAGTACAGGTTTGTTTTTGTAAGTAAATGTAAATGATAATCTCTGCCATGTTTGATGGAAAGCTTAGCACATTGTTCTTCCCCACACGAGTACAGCAGGTTAACCACTTTCTTCCTCCAGTCTCCGACTTCCAACATACAATGCTGACAGCCGTGGTGTTGAAGCAGAATTAGCTCCTGTTTCTGTCGCTGCCTTCACCATGGCCTCTTGATAACCCTGCCCGGCGAGGAGAAGAAGTCAACCTGAGACTGGTTCTTGTTCTCTAAGCACTGTTTGAATTACATAATGGGAGCGCAATTCAATTTTCCAATCTTCCCATCCTTGTTCGCCATTCATCTTTTTTATTATTACCAGGAGACACCGCTTGCTTATGTTTATTGGTGAAGCCAATTCCACTTGACAAAGTGAGGTGTTCAATAGTCCGTTTACCGTCCAGTTTGCATAAATTAAAAACCCTTAGACTGAGCCACTGGTTTGGATGAACTACGATGCATGATTATTTCAAAGACAACTTAGAACCGAATGCAGTGAAATTAGTGGCATGCAGGCGTGGCAAGGAGACGGTTGTTCAGCAAGAGGATTTAAGAAACTGAATTTCAATGGCACATTGAGCAGTACATTAAAACTTTGCCAAAAGTGAGAATCCAAGCTGTGACGGATTGAGACAAATCACTGGCCAAACGAGCTGACAACAAGATGCCTCAGGCGTTGCATTGCCATTCAATTAGCATTTAAGAGGGCTTAGGGAAGAATTGTTCCGAGCTGTTTTGCAGATAAAATATGAGCATTCTCCACAGATTTCTCATTAGGGTCACTTTGACGGTAACTCACCACATTTGTCTTCTCCACTGTGGACCCCCAGTGGATGGCAATCTTCCAATGGGACAGGAGAGTGTTGAGTTAAAGGCTCTCTCCTCACCCTAGTACCCTAGCACCTCCAAAACCCACAAATCTAGACTCCAAACATCCCAGAACATGCTAGTCAAAATTACTTCTAGACCTCCACCCCAGATCACACCTCACTCCTACCCACTTCTCCAAAGTGGGCTTGCTCAGGGTGGAGGACAGAGTAAAACAACTTGCACTGAGCCTAGTCTATAAAATCCGCTACACCTCCCTGATACGAAGTACATGTCAAACTACTTCCTTAACGTAAATGACCGCCATAACCACAACACCAGGGGGAGCTCCACAAACCACGTTAAACCCAGATTCCGATCTAACAAAGGTCTTAACTCATTCTCTTTCTATGCCACATCAATATGGAATGCGCTCCCTACAGGTGTAAAAGAAAGGGCATCTCTATCCTCCTTCAAAACCGCACTAAAAGAACACCTCCAGGCAACTTCAACCCTAAACTAACACCCTCCCCGGATTGTTAATAATCAAATGTGAACAATCAAAGGTAGATACTTTTTCTTATGCTTGCTGATCTCTCTCTCTCTCTCTGTCTCTCTCTCTCTCTCTCTCTCTCTCTCTCTCTCTCTCTCTCTCTCTCTCTCTCTCTCTCTCTCTCCATGTCCACTTCCTGCTGTACATATCCTACCAAGTCAGACCTACATTGTTTCAATGTCCATTTCTCTGATGATACAATTGTTGATGACTGAAGTGTTGTTAACAACCAAACCTACCCCCCCACCCCCCCCCCACCCACCCTCTCCACATCCCACACCCCGGATTGTAAATAATGTAAATATTTCAATGTATATACCCTGATTATCTTGTGTGATGACTGTATTATGATGATAGTATATATCCGATAGTATATACTGTATCTGCATCATGAATCAATTTAAGTGGACCCCGACTTAAACAAGTTGAAAAACTTATTCGGGTGTTACCATTTGGTGGTCAATTGTACGGAATATGTACTTCACCGTGCAATCTACTAATAAAAGTCTCAATCAATCAATCAAAAATATTGGGGATTAGTATTGTGCTGATGTCTACCTTGTCATGGACGTCCATGAATACGTCAGTACTGATAATAACTTCCTTCTGTACCTGATTGGTATTGGAGTAATCACACGGGTGTGCAGGGGCGTTGAAGTTGAGGGATAGGAGGGGCTGTACCACAAGGCTTTTGTAAAGTTTTAAGATTTTTTTTCTGTCTTTTAAATACAAATGTTATAAAAAATGACGTCATATATGTTAATATACAATTAATGTTGCCGTGAAAGTTTATCATGTGTATCAGCTAATCTCTAATTTACTCTCTGAAGTAAAGGAAAACTTGACAGCTGGTACACCAAATCCATACAAAATTAGTTTTTTTAATGTGTGTGTAAGGGGCGGCGATGTTGGGTTTTAAAGGAGAACTACACTTTTTTTTTCGGAATTTTGCGTTAGGGCGGCGTGGCTCGGTTGATAGAGCGGCTGTGCCAGCAACTTGAGGGTTCTAGAGGCATCCGTGGAGGCATTGCGGGAATATTTATGAAACAATCTTGCCTTCCTTCATACTTCCTTCAAAGGATCCGTTAGTGGGACATTTTTCCCAAATGGGCTGTCAGCGGATTATTCATATTTGGTAGAAAGGTAACTAAACATTCTTGCGCGAGTCAGCCATTTTAATTTGGTTTATCACGATGAAAACCTATAAAGACAAAATGTTCAGTTGTTAGTTGGTTTAATCAGCACAAGTTACGGCACTAACTTTCAGTCTCATATGAAGTAAAAAGTGCCTTACTTATAACTTTTATGATTTGTGACAATGTGCCTACAACTGTAAAGAAGTGGCTTCGAGTGTGTGCAAAGAAGAGTCCTGCTTCACAAATCTTCACAAAAATACGGAGGGGTGTATGGTATTTTAATTTTTTTATTTATTTTTTTTGTCATAAAAAATACAATTATGTGTGCTTACGGACTGTATCCCTGCAGACTGTATTGATCTATGTTGATATACAGTATAATGTAGGAACCAGAAATATTAATAACAGAAAGAATTAACCCTTTTGTGCGAATGAGTGTAAATGGGGGAGGGTTTTTTTGGGGGTTTGTGCACTAATTTTAAGTGTATCTTGTGTTTTTATGTTGATTTTAATTAAAAAAAATAAAAATATTTTATTTTATTTATTTTTTTTAATTTCTTGTGTGGCCCAGAACTAATCGATCCACGGACCGGTACCGGGCCGCGGCCCGGTGGTTGGGGATCACTACTTTAAGGTATAAATGAATAAGAAGTCTTCTGTATGGGAGCCCAGAATTTGGTGCTACACCCCTGCTGGTGTGTCATGTTTCTCAGCATCCTTCGACATGCAGGCAGCACGGTGCTTTCTCTCCCAATTTACAATGCTGCCTGTTGACTCTTAATAAATAATAACATTTTCCCCCAAGTGCCGTTAGGTCTTGAAAACAAGACCCAAAAATAAAGGCAGGTTTTTCGTTATGAATCTTATTAGACCCTTAAAATACATCAGCTGACGAACTTTCATTTTTGTTTTGTTATAAATCCATTAGGATGACTAATATGCGTGGGAAACCTTTCTCTCGGTCTTATGGCGCATTAATCACTGCCGCTCTAATATGCTTTCGGTCTGATTATGGCTGTTGCTTGCCCAGAGCTGATATGACTTAGCTTTGCGTCCCTGCTGGACTCCTGTGCGACCAAAAAAACATAACCAAAGAAAAAGCAACACCAAAAAAGCACAATTGTAAACCAACAACCTGCGTGAACCCTTTCTGTTCCTCACGATCCATTTTCTTTTCTCTTTTTAATTATGAAAGAATGGTGATGTATGTGCCGCTAATAAGACATGAATGGGAAATGAAAGGTCGGTGAGACCTAGATAAATGACTCCCATTATTACACCAATTGGATAGAAGCCCCTCTATATGTTCTAATTTGAATGATAATACAATTCTGAAATGCTTTGTCCTAACAGGCCACTTTCTCCATGATAAGCAGCTCGGCAAGGTAACCTTGTCCTGTAACCTAGACTCCCACGAGCTTCACTGGGCTGTAACTGCTTAGAATAAAAGGCGCAGTAACTACCTACTGTAGGTTTTACGGGCTTGGTGCAGATGTATTCCTCATACTCTGCTCATAATGTTGCATGTCTGTAACAAAATTAGAAATAGTCTAAAGTGCAAGGTCAAACCGTTGCCATCATTACATTTTAGGCAGCATTTTATCTTCTTACCAGTCATAAAAGCGTAAGCATAAGTCAGCCACTACTAAAAGTCAATGTAAAAAAAATTATAAAAGTGAAAAGCAAAGGTGAGTTGTGATGTTTTTGTGGTTTTGCTGACGTCCCGACTAATAAATATGTGTGGTGGTCAAAAGCTAGCTTGGTTCTCAATGGGTAATAGGCGCCATTTAGCCTTTCTCGATGAAAAAATGCCCTATACTTATGTTGTTTTCAGCTGTACAAATCGCAAAATGGATAAATGCTTCCTTAGAGTTCCAAAAGAAGTAATCAAATAGGGCGGAAGAATGCAAGATTTTACAAAACGACGACAAGAAAAGCAGCTCAGACTCCAGTCCAAGGGAGCAGGGTCGAAGAATGCATGATTTGCGGTAATCACTTCTTTAAATTTTTGTTTTAACGTTTAGTATTTCCCATTTAAGTATTATATTATTTGTATTTCTTAAAACACAACTGTTTGGAAAAGCACCAACTATGCGAGTCTAAATAAAAGAAAGCAAATGTGAGCAATACCTAAAACTTCTGTTTGTGTTTATTTGTCAGTATAAAAGTTAATTTGTTCAATAATTGAAAAAAAAAAACATGACATCTAACATTTAACAGAGAGTTAAAAATGACAAGTGTGTTGTGCAGTTGCTACATTTGTATTTATTTCGCCTCTGACTCTCATTTGCAAGTATTATATAGTAGACTTTGCGAGCAATTGCAATTTAATTGATTCCTGGGCGCGACCACCGCTGCTGCTCACTGCTCCCCTCACCTCCCAGGGGGTGGAACAAGGGGATGGGTCAAATGCAGAGGGTAATTTCACCACACCTAGTGGTACTTTAACTTAATTCCAAGACGTTGAATGGCAGTAAATGTATAGGCTATGGTGTGTTGCCTAGTCAGGAGTAGTCTTTGCTCTTAAGCTAAATCTAGCTTTTTGTTGCGCCCTAAATGGTGTTTTTACTGTGAGTATTGTACCTTTTTTGGGAGGTGTTAATAATGTGTTGAAAATTGGTAATACTAGTCGGTATCATATCTATGGCAAATCCAATTTAAATTAGCATCGAGCTAGCACATTTCGAAAAGTGGAGTCTTACAGTAAATTACAGTGTTTTAATTTTTTTCCATCCAGCCATCCATTTTTGACCGCTTATCCCTCTCAGGATCACCGGGGGTTACAGCCTATCCTAGCTGCACTCGGGCGGAAGGCGGGGTACACCCTGGACAAGTTGCCACCTCATCACAGTGCCAATACAGATAGACAGACAACATTCACACTCACATTCATGATTGAAAATAAAAAACAATTCTTTACAGGACGACTGACTGGCATAGGCAAGCTTAAATAATGCCTCTAAATAGTGCTCGCGAAGCAGGTGAGCGGGCGAACACTAATCAGAGCCAAGTGGAAATAATAAGTAACCATGGTAACAAACAAGGGTGCACAAAAACAGGAACTACAGGAGTCCAAAACTAACAGAATATAACAAAAACATAATCCGGACCACGGATCATGCCAGTATCGCCTCCTCAAGGACAGATTCCAGATGTCCAAAAAAACCAAAGCAAGATCAAGAGTCATGGGAGGGCGGAGGGGGGACTTGGCGGTGGGTCGCCAGACCAAGTGTCCCTGCAACCAGCGAGGTAGAGTCAGGTTGCGGCGACAAATTGAACCCCGCTGCACTTGGCGAGGCGGGCGGCCAGGGAACGGCCGCATCCGTGGCCGACGGAGAAGTGGGTGGGAGTGACGCCAGAACCTCAGCATTCTTTGAGTCATGCCCCCAAGTCCTGGGCGTCGCTGCTGTTGGCGCCAAAGGCGTCCATGAACCGTCCAGAGACGAGGAGGCAGGCACGTCATCGGCGAGGCATGCGTGGAAGCAGCAGACGTCGTCGGGGCAGGCGTGAAAGCAGCAGACGTCGTCGGGGCAGGCGTGGAAGCAGAAGACGTCGTCAGGGCAGGCGTGGAAGCAGCAGACGTCGTCGGCGTGGAAGCAGCAGCAGACGTCGTCTGCGTAGAAGCAGCAGCTGGTGCTTGCCGTGGTGCAGCAGCTGGTGCTAGCCTTGGAGCAGGAACAGGAACTGGAGCAGGAAGGGGTGCTAGCCTTCGAGCGGGAAGGGCTGCTAGCCTTGGAGCAGGAAGGGGTGCTAGCCTAGCTGGGCGCAGCTGAGCCACCCCATTAGCACAGCTCCCGGCACTAGCCCCCCCCTCAAGGAGCGGATACCAGACTTTCTCCTTGTGGTCTGGAACCGTCTTTAGGGGTGGGTGGAGGGAGATCAGGAGGGGGGTAGACTCCTCCCCTTTAAATTGTCCAAAATGTCCCTCGTCGTCCCCCACCTGAGGTTGTGAGGGCGGAAAAAAGGAAAAGATCTGTGATGTGGGCGGGGCTTGAGCCTTGGGGGGTGGAGCTTGGATCCTGGAGTACAAGGACAGACCCGGTGAGCGGGTCTGTGAAAAAATGTTCTGGTAGTGTCTGATTCTGGCAAAAAAGTCCTTTGGAGGCGGCTGATAGAAAAAGTGAACAGAATATAAAAACAAATCTTGGTCTCTGACGTCATCACCAGTGGGCGGGGTGACGTCATCACAAGGCGGCGGCGTGATGTCATCAGCGCGAGGAAGACTGGGCTGCTTGTGGCGTACTGCTGTCCGGAGGAGGAGTTTGAGGGAACGACGCGTCCTCACGGTGAGGCGAAGCCTTTCTGGATGGCTTCCGTCTTCGCCGGCGCGTCTCCATCTCCTCGATGTCAGCTGCGGAAGAACTGAATGCTGGCGTCATTTTGTCACGGGGGGGTCGCAGCTCACTGCGGGGTCGTTCTCCCGGGATGCAGGACGGACAACTCCGGACAAAGCGTGAAGGTAGGAGTATGATTTATTGTTTTAAATCAGCTTAAACCAAAAGTAGGAAACAAGCAAAAGAAGGCAAGTCAAAGCTTTTCTTCCAGCCACTCTTACACCAACACAGACACCTGCTGAGAAAAAAGTTTTGGGGAAGTTAGCAAACAACAGAGGCGCATTGTGATGCTAATTTTAAAATAATGGTGATCAATTAAGCAAAGTCAACTGCTGAGCAGCAAAAGTAGTTAATATATTTTTTTTTTACAATGGAGTACGACAGTAGTTGTCCTTTCATTGATAATGAGAACTTGACTATCGTTTTATTTCTGTGAAAATATCTATTATCTTTTGTTAGGTGTTGTCTTATATTTGGTTCATTCCCCTTATTTGGTTTGAAAAAAAAACAAAACTCTCACAGTTCAACTGGAGCTACGATGCCATACTCAATCACGAAAAAAAAAGCTTCCATAATCGGTGGTTGGAAGTCTTAAATGAACCGTTTATTTTTAGCCTGTCCATCAGCAGTGGAGGATAAAGTAGCTTAGGGAGTATAAATAATAAATTATATCGTCCTGGTCTTAGAATACATTTGAAAAGCAATGACATGTGATGAAGTGTTTCATCCGGGTCGTTTGATATTTGTGGCAGTCACTTGTAAGTTGACATGTGCTCGTGTATAGGTTACTTGTCTCGGCGGGTCTATAAGCCCAGGAAGGACTCGGGCAAAACAAGTCAATGTTGGTGTGCAAGTGTGGTGAGAAGAGCAGCTGCTGCTGTTTCTCTTTCTGTTTAATTGGAACATGTTTACAATGTCAGCACATTACATCACATATTAAACATTTTTATTTCTAATTAACATGTCCGAAAAGTAGAAAGTAGAAATGAGCAAAGCTTATTCATTCCTAGCCTTTCCACTTTGCATCATCTTCTAATAAATGTATTCATTCCTTGTTCTCAATTTGCAACAGTTTACCGTATTTTTCGGATTATAAATCGCAGTTTTTTTCATAGTTTGGCCGGGGGTGCGATTTATACTCAGGAGCGACTTATGTGTGAAATTATTAATACATTACCGTAAAATATCAAATAATATTATTTAGCTCATACACGTAAGAGACTAGGCGTATAAGATTTCATGGGATTTAGCGATTAGCATATGCGTATAGCATGTTCTATATGTTATAGTTATTTGAATGACTCTTACCATAATATGTTACGTTAACATACCAGGCATGTTCTCAGTTGGTTATTTATGCGTCATATAACGTACACTTATTCAGCCTGTTGTTCACTATTCTTTATTTATTTTAAATTGCCTTTCAAATGTCTATTCTTGGTGTTGGGTTTTATCAAATAAATTTCCCCCAAAAATGCGATTTATACTCCAGTGCGATTTATATATGTTTTTTTTCCTTCTTTATAATGTATTTTCGGCCGGTGCAACTAATACTCCGGAGCGACTTATAGTCCGAAAAATACGGTAAATCAATGCATTTCACAAATTAATCACAAATGAGATTAATATTTCATCAAAATTCTTCTTCTTTGTACTTTGTAAACACTTTTAGTTTGAACGGCCTTTTAAACTGCATCATATTAATACATTGACTTCTATACTTAATACATTCCATAGTTTAATTTCACATACTGGTATACTAAAGGTTTTAAGTGTTGTCCGTGCATACAAGTGTTTTAAATTGTTTTAAACTTGCACCTCATCTCCTGTTATTACTTTACCAAAGCATTGTTCAACCCATCCTTATGTACTGTTCCACATGTTTTTTCACACGCATTACAAACATAGCAGCTAAAATCATCGGCCTACCCACACCCAACATTTCAGATTTAAACCACAGGTCCATCATTCGACTGGCAAAAACGATAGTCCAGGATATCACTCACCCACTACACCAATACATCACCCCACTACCATCAGGGCGCAGGTACAGAATCATCAAATTCCGGAGGGCCCGCCTCGGTAAAACCTTATCCCTGCAGCTATAGCCGCCCTAAACAGCAGGCCGGGCCGACCTGTCTGACAAGCCTGTAAATGTGTTGGTCATGTATGATGTCTTTTTGTTATGTTTGTTCATGATGTGTAATGTCTATTGTTTAAATGTACGGCAGTGAAAATGAATTTCCCCAACGGGAACCAATACATCTAAATATAATCTAATCTAAATCAATCTAAGACCATTTTCAGTTTGCACATTCTGTTTAGTGTGTGGAATTTGGATCTGAGTAGAACAGGCCTTGTATGGACATATAGTGTAAACTTATAATTGCCTTAGGTACATTAAAAGCGCCGATGTTATCTTTGCCGTTTTTGAGGGATTTTTGAAAAATCTTAATTGCCATATCTAAGGTTTTAATTCACTTAAAATGTTATCTTGAACCTATCGTCGTAGTTGGGAACCCTGTCATATTTCATGTAAATCAACATAAAAAGCCCTTTGCCAGTTTCCATTAGAGTTCCATTATTATGGTAAATATGTATTAAATACAGGCTGGACTAGTGGTTAGCACGTTGGCCTCACAGTCAGAAAATCAAGGTCAAGGTCTTTAATTATATGGCACAATTTTAAAACAACCACTAATGCCCTAAAGTGTAGTCCAGATTAAAAACAGAAAGGTTGACTATTAAATCATAATAAAGATAATTATTATAATACAAATAATAATCAAAATTACGGAACCTTCTACAAACATATATGTAAAAAACACAGTTAAACAAACCAATGGAGAATTCAAATCTCCGTTTGGGCATCTTGTGTTGAGTCATCATGTTCTCTCATTTTTCTCCTCTATCCATTTAACAAGTATGTTAGGTTAATTGGAGTTCCTGAATTGTCCATAGTTGTGAATGCTTGTTCATATGTGTCCTGTAATTTGCACCTTCCTGATGAGCGACAGCACACCTGTCACCTTAAGGAAGACAAACAGTTTAGAAAATACATGGATATATTAAAAATATATTAGTGCTGTCAAGCGATCAACCTTTTTAATCAGATTATTGACACTTGTGCATTATGATTAATCACGATCAATCACAGTAAATTACCTGTATGCATAATTACATTTTTAAAAAGACCAATATTTTGACACAAATGCAATTGTATTGCCATTATTTCATACAGACGCCTTTTTTACTTGAATGCACATATTTGATTTACTCAAAATTTAAGTTGCATCTACAATCCCATAGGGGTGTATTTGGAAGTAAAATTTAAACAGTATGCATTGACCTCGCTGACTGTATACAAAACCTGCTACGCCTTTCAAGTAACCATCCATGGTTAAGGTAAAGGGGCATTTGTGCTGAAAATAAATTGCACTATTCATCTTTCTTTCCCTGATGTGGATCTGAGCCGAAGATGTCGTTGTGGCTTGTGCAGCCCTTTGAGACGTTTGTGATAAAGGGCTATATACAGTAAGTAAAATGTGATTGATTGATATATATATATATATATATATATATATATATATATATATATATATATATATATATATATATATATATATATATATATATATATATATATATATATATATATATATATATATATTGTGATAAAGGGCTATATACAGTAAGTACAATGTGATTGATTGATATACATATATACTGTATATATATATGTATATATATATATATATATATGGGGCAGCACTGGGGCAGAGGGGTTAGTGCGTCTGCCGCACAATACGAAGGTCCTGGGTTCGATCCTGCGCTCGGGATCTTTCTGTGTGGAGTTTGCATGTTCTCCCCGTGACTGCGTGGGTTCCCTCCGGGTACTCCGGCTTCCTCCCACTTCCAAAGACATGCACCTGGGGATAGGCTGATTGGCAACACTAAATTGGCCCTAGTGTGTGAATGTGAGTGTGAATGTTGTCTGTTTATATGTGTTGGCCCTGCGACGAGGTGGCGACTTGTCCAGGGTGTACCCCGCCTTCCGCCCGATTGTAGCTGAGATAGGCTCCAGCACCCCCCGCGACCCCAAAAGGGATAAGCGGTAGAAAATGGATGGATGGATATATATATATCAATCAATCAATCAAAGTTTGTATACTGTATGTATAAATATATATAAATATATATCTGTATATATATATATATATATATATATATATATATATATATATCTATATATATATATATATATATATATATATATATATATATATATATATATATATATATATATATATATATATATATATATATATATATATATCAATCAAAGTTTACTTACTGTATATATAGTCCTTAATCACAAAGATGGGGCGAGGGTCACCACTTTCTGAGCAAATCTGTCGAACAGTTTAAGAACAACATTTCTCAACGAGCTAATGCAAGGAATTTAGGGATTTTACCATTGATTGATTGATTGATTGAGACTTTTATTAGTAGGTTGCACAGTGAAGTACATATTCCGTACAATTGACCACTAAATGGTAACACCCGAATAAGTTTTTCAACTTGTTTAAGTCGGGGTCCACTTATATTGATTCATGATACAGATATATACTATCATATATACTATCATCATAATACAGTCATCACACAAGATAATCACATTGAATTATTTACATTATTTACAATCAGGGGTGTGTGTGTGTGGGGGGGGGGGGGGTATGGACATCAAGTAGTGGACATAGAGAGAGAGAGAGAGAGAGAGAGAGAGAGAGAGAGAGAGAGAGAGAGAGAGAGAGAGAGAGAGAGAGAGAGAGAGATCAGAAGGCATAAGAAAAAGAAAAAGTATCTGCATTTGATTGTTTACATTTGATTATTAGCAATCCGGGGAGGGTGTTAGTTTAGGGTTGTAGCTGCCTGGAGGTGAACTTTTATTGCGGTTTTGAAGGAGGATAGAGATGCCCTTTCTTTTATACCTGTTGGGAGCGCATTCCACATTGATGTGGCATAGAAAGAGAATGAGTTAAGACCTTTGTTAGTTCGGAATCTGGGTTTAACGTGGTTAGTGGAGCTCCCCCTGGTGTTGTGGTTATGGCGGTCATTTACGTTAAGGAAGTAGTTTGACATGTACTTCGGTATCAGGGACCATCTAAGGTCTGTAATATCATCAAAGGGTTCAGAGAATCTGGAGATTCCTTTCCACTAATGTTAGCATTACAATTTCACCTTTTTTCTGAGTTTGTAAGTAAAGAATGAATAATCTTGATAAGAAAAATACTGAAGGTCGGCTTTTTGGTACCAGCATGGTTTTGGTGGAAGTATGCACTTAATCGAAATGGTAGTAACTACTCATTCAACTGAGTTGCCCATGCAACAGTAAGTGTAGATATTGTTTTATTTTGAGTGCTGAGTGACATGGTTGGGGCAGTATGAAATGGCAGCACAGGTTGAAGTGAAACTCACCAGAGGCACAAGACACTGGGGCAATAAGAACCAGCCCATAATAGAATTTCCCAGAAACATACTGTCCTTAAGCCTTATGACGTTTGACAAATATGACAAGTTACTGTCAAAAGCAGCAGTAGCGTACAGTACACAACGACTAATTAGGCAACAAGAGACAGACGGTGAGGACACAAGAGAAGGGAAAAAGTTGATTGGCTGACACAAAAAAAAAAACCTAAGCTGACAAAACCGGGTGAAAATAATGACCACGAAACAACACAATACACAGAAGGTCATGAACTCAAGGAAACATGATCGCATAAAAAACAATAAACCTATGTCCACACGAAAGTGGATATTTTCAAAACATGTACTTAACCCAGGGGTGTCCAAAGTTTTTCCACTGAGGACCGTAAATTGAAAAATTAAAGCATGCGGGGGGCTATTTTGATATTTTTCATTTTCAAACCATAACAAAATATAAAGATTTTTTTTTTTTACCTTTAGGGCTCCCGGGGACCATAAAGGGTCTCAGTCATTAAAATGTTAAAATTATTTTTATTTTTTTAAAATTATATTACGCTTAAAGTACATCTTTATATCAACTTCAGGTTGATAAGAAGTAAAAATAAAATAAAATAAAATGGTTTTATGCCTTTTTTGTAAAAGACAACTTTGTTTTTTATAGTAAAACTGAAATATGCAGTATTTAGTAATTAAAACCATAAAAGATCAATAATGCAGGACACCAATGATTTTAATTCACTATCATTTTTTGAGTAATCACAGTGTAAAGATAATTACAATCCCACTAAATATCTTTGGGATCCAAAAGGTGCCCCACTCATAAAGTGATACATTTTTATTAGTTTTTTTAAAAAACTTTCAACACTTAAGTTACGAGATCAACTTCAGATATATCTGTCGATTTTGCGTTTAAACTATTATTTTGTTTGTTTTATGGTCTTTTGTCAAGTAAAGCTTTGATGTTTTTATATGGTAACCACACAATATATGCAATATTTTTTCTACACAAAACATTTTAAAGTAAAGTTTTTGAAGTAATTGGAGCCTTAAAAGT